>NC_136509.1:78077933-78235433 GCF_053919585.1 Euprymna scolopes
TTAAAGTGCTCAAAGTTCTAACAATAGTTTGAACTTTTGTCATTTAATACCATTTGTATCGTCGTGTTTCGTTTGATATGTTTTCTCTGCAAAGACACTGACAATACAACGCACATATGGAACATTCCATTGCCTTTCTCTAGAAATAAACGATTGCCATTTCGGTTTTGATCCGATTTCCGATAGCATCGTTCCAAGCTGATAATATCGATGATCTGATCCCTAGATGTAATAAAACTTCATAGATTGCAGACAAAGGGTTAAGAGTTGACCTGTCCTAGATCACATAAACACCAGCAATAATAACGATTTCTGTTTGTTTTTCTTCATTTCATGAAGTAAATCCAGATTTATGACTCTCTCTCTCCTTTTTTTCCCCTTTTCCTATTCCTTGTAAATTCAGTTATGTATTTTTCTCCTTCTCCGTTCAACGTGATCTTCTATATAACGGCCACAAGCGAATCGACAATAACTGAAGTATTGTGACCGGATTAATATCTATTATGTATCTGGTTGTATTTTATTTAAAGAATCGTCACAGCTGAGGCACACAGCGTTCAACTACCATTGATTGTAGATTTAAGAATCCTTAAATGGGCATTTATTGATATGATTCTTGTTTGCATATGTAGAAATCATTTACATGAACAGCTGTAAGTCCGTGGCTACTACAAGATTGGTATTAGGTTTCCATTTGTGAAATTACGATCGATTAACTAAATGGGTGTGTGAACAAACACACCTCGAATATTTATTCACTTCATCTCCTAGAGTCTTAAATACCAGATCAATACTGATTTTTCAAAACCATGCGCACTATAAGAAACTGATTTTAGCCAATAAAAACGCATGAAAATCGCATCGGTGTTTACCAATAAGAGTTTTTATGCCAATTAGCTGAAAAAGAATCATACTTTTGAAAAGGTGGCGCGTCTTAAATTACACAGAAAACACATCCAACCTATCAACAAAAAAGCTATTTTCGGACATAGTAGTGCAAGTATAATTTATAATATAAATCTCACCTGCCTGTTAAAAGGTATGTATGTATGTGTATATGGCTGCCGAAAACTTTCGACAGAGATGACGGATTTTCAGTATCGTTAAAAGCGCGACCCTTCGCAGGACAAATATCGAAGAATTTGCTTAAAACATTACTTCTTTTACACGCAGCTGGGCAGTTTTTTTTATAAGGAGTTGCTTTTTTCGCCGATATTTACAAAAGTTATACCCTCTTTCGAGTAACTAAATTAAATTAAAACCTTTGCCACTTCCTGTTTGGCGTTGGACGCAGCGGTAAATACGTCGCGTTTTTTTAAAGTTATTTTCGTCGTTTGCGGTAGGGGTTCGAGCCTGCTTTCCTACTAACACATTTTTTTTTATTGCTCAACACACACATACAAATACCCGGGCAACGCCAGACAGCAAGGCTAGTACAATATATAATAGGCTACATATCTGCATGCCTGTGTCCATATTTTCAAACTTTATCTTCTCGAAACTAAAAGTCGCAGAGAGGTTCTAGAGGGTTCAAATGATTTGGCGTTACAGAGCGTCATTTTATAGATTTTTAACCGGGTCAAAAAGTGTTAAAATTGAAAACAAAATTCTCATATATTTACTACATTCATCTTAGATTAATTTTAATTTTTAAATTATGATCACCTTACGTGCCACGTTTGTACAGTGGGCACGTTATCAGTTTTGTATGCTACAGTTTTGTTCCGGTTTCGATTTCAGCTGATGGCACCCAAATACTTTTTTTTTACTTGTGAAATCACTAGTATGTAAAAAATATATACGAAAGCTGGACAAATTAAACAGCATATTAAAGCGTATTTTCTGACCGGGTAAAAAAATCTCTGTAGAAAATTCAATCATTTAAGGCACTTAGCGCCGCTCTGCGACTTTAAGTTTTTGAGGAGATACAGTTTGAGAATCTTGAGACAACAGACTGACAAATATATATTCTTTTATATATTAGATTATATATTAGCAGGCCAGCCGAGATACCTGGTCGTAAAATACGCGTTAAAAATATCTTTCAATTCATGTAAATTGCGTATTCATTATTATAAAAACATATATATTGATTACTATATTGTATAAAATATAATTACAGTAATGATTTCCAATGCTTAAACTCCTTTGTTTCCATCAGCTGTAAATGAAACAGAACAGCATCAGCCTTAGTCTTTATTTTGTGCTCTCAGTTTCGCGTAACTGTTTAGGATATCGCAAGAGACATAAATGGAGTCTAACATTCAGAGACTTTAATCACGATTTCTTAGCAGAAATTTTCTAAAATCGAAAATGTTCTCAAAGCCAATACCCAATATATCAACCTTTCGACCTGTAGACCTCATATTCAAAGAGACGTTTAGTGAATACGTTCCGAATCCACTACAAGTAAAACCATATTTTCACACACACACATACACACACGCATGCATATATATATATATATATATATATATATATATATATATATATATATATATATATATATAAATATAGGACAACAATGAGAATGGAAAATAAAGTCACAATAACTATATATCGGTAAATATAAAATGGTTCATTTATTTAATAAGTGTATACAAACATTTAGTTGAAAATAGACGATACTCTTTATGTCAAGGCATTTTTAACCTAATGCTTCTCATCAGAATAGTAGAGAGGATGCTAGGTAACATAATGTGGGTGCGACGTCTAGGGTGGGGGTCATCAGGAACGAAATAAAATAATCAAATAAATTATAGATGATAGTGGAGGGAGGTATATTGAAATATCTTCTATAAGCTCTAATAAAACTTGTTAGGTTTTATATTATCCCGATAATCTCCTTTTATAGAATTGAACCAATTCACTTCTTCTAACTCACTAAGCAAATATATATATATATATATATATATATATATATATATATATATATATATATATATGCATATATGTGTGTGTGTGTGTGTGTGTGCATATATATTTAATGCATAACGGAAACAAAGTCGCGTTGCCGCTATTTGGCTTTAAAGCGTTCAATGTAACACGTATCTTATTTGATTTTAAAATTTCACTCAACGCCTTTTAATGGATAAAGAGCCCAGATTTTTAAACCACTCGCCACCATGCGTACTTATCCGGCTACAGATAAATCCGCAGCTAACATCATGTGGACTCAACTCAAATTCTTCCATTCAATAGCATGGCCATGAATCAGAGGAAAAAATATAAATATATATAGATTGGAAAAGGAGTGTATATCTCCGAAATATTTCTCTCTCTTTAAAAAATAAACGCTCGTTTATTTTATAAAGGAGAAACAAAATCGCGTTGAAGCTATTTGGCTTTAAAGTGTTCAATGTAATACATATATTATTTAATTTTACAATTTCACTCAACGCCTTTTAAAGGAAAACCAACCCAGATTTTCATATATATATATATATATATATATATATATATATATATATATAGTATATATATTATATATATATTATATATATATATTTCTATATATATTTCTATATATATGTATATATATATTATATATATATTATATATACATTTGTATACATACATTTGTATATATATGTGTGCACATATAGTTGTATATATATATATATATATATTTGTATATATATATATATTTGTATATATACATGTTTGTATATATATATATATATATTTGTATATATACATGTTTGTATATATATTTATATATATGTATATATATTTGTATATATATATATATTTGTGCATATATATTTGTATATATATATATTTGTATAAATATATATGTATATTTGTATGTATATATATATATATATATATATATATATATATATACAGTTTCGTGTCCTTGAACGTCTCCATTCTAAATTGTAAGCAAGTATGAACAATGTATTAACTTCATAAAAAATAGAATTAAACGTAATTGTTAAATGAAGCCAAACTATGAGAACTGACTTATTAATTAACAAACGCATAGTTTTAAGAAAAAAATCAAATTAGTTTACTTTGATAAAGTCTCTTGTGTATCCATGACTGAGTAAAAATGGAGTTCATTCCAATGATATTCAAATAGAAAAAGGTTATATTTTTTATATTCATGCAAGAGCGAGTAAAAGTCTCTTTTCTTGAGTTATGCTTATGCTGATGAAACGCCGAAAATTCTGTGCAGTTTAATTTCATATATGTTTGCAAAATATATTACATTACATAGAAAAATGCGATCATTGTTAGTAATATGATTAAGATTAACTTAGAAATCGAAAAAAAGAACTAGTTGTTTATACTTGAAAAAAAATGAAAAGATATTCTAATTTAAAATATAATAAATTTATAACTTAAAATATTGCAGCATTACTTTTTTTTCTTTTACATTCAATTTAACATTGTATATAGATTCTTAAAGGTTCAATATTTTAAGTTATAAATAAATTATATTTTTCACTTGTATATCATTTCTATTTTCTTCTCCAGTTTTAATAACTTGTGTGGAATTCTAACGTTCGTGGGAGGAAAGCATTATAATGGAAAGCTTTCTGACATTTAATCTCTTCAATAGTTAAAGGGGTGAAACATTGCTGTTTAGAGAGTTTGTCTTGGATATGTACGTCGAGGGGGGACAATTTCTCTATTGCTAGAAGTAAAAGAAGAAAGAGAATGATGTACTTTAAATATATATATATATATATATATATATATATATATATATAAACAGAAAGAATTTGGAAGAAAAACAAATAAATTAGAAAATAGAAAAGAATGCAGATAGCCTTATAGAAGTTAAAGAGTAGAAAAATCATTTCGTATATATTGTACACGTTTGCTCCAAAGAGATATTAGACGGCGTAAAACTTTAGTTTTGTGAGAGCAGTTGGTGATGCTTGCTAACTTGTAAATTACTAACATTCTGTTGAAGTAACTTCTTAAGTAGCAGCCATACTGGTCTAACTTTATACTATCTAAACTAAGTAGTGTTTCTATTATTTATTACTTTGAATGTTTGTTTATCACTTTGACGTTTTTCTACTCAAAGACAAGCACAACATCATTTATGGTGTATATTAAAACAGACGTGGGCAGAAGCATTCACACTTAGTGACGCCATCCATTAATATAGATAATTTCGAAGGAATACTCTTACTGTATTGTAATGTAACGAAGACTGTTATCCACGGATTTCAAACTTACTTATTTGATATGTGGAATATCTTTTGAAAAATAAATAATTGTATTGGTTTAATTTAAAACGAAAATATTGCCATCGATTGCTTTTCTTCATACTTTTATTTCAAAATCTGCAGTGCATTAAAATTTTATTAATAATAACAGTATACTTATTTACCAGCAATGTTTCAGGCAAAATAATTTTGTTTTTCATAGAACAAAATTTAAAAGCATACCCGAGTTTTTTTTTTCAGGTCTTATTTGACTTAATGCAAACTGCACATGACTATTTGTCTCTGACACCTGTTAACTGAAATAGAATGCTATTTCAGAATTTAAAAAAATCACCATTTTTAATTATAATTTTCAATTATCGAAATTAAGTCAACGATGGATGTGACAGAACTAGCATTGACTAACTGAATTCCGTCTCGCAAGCAAATGAAGTATTTTTGCGCGATGAGAATCACTGATTAAACGATAGTTGAGAAATTCACCTCAGAACTTATCTTGCTTTTACACTTCTTTCGATAAAAATCAGAAACAGAAGACGACTTAACTGAGCGGCTCTTGTTAAATTAGTGCCCAATGATTATGGATTTAATCACACACAAAACTTAAATGTTAGAGCTTAATCAGAAAGTTGTATTTCCGTAATAGCCAATTGAAATCTATTAAAAGTGCAATGAAACCGAAATTTATGAATTATTTACTAATAGATATCTGATACCGTTTGTTAAGTTTATACTAAAATCAGAGATTCCTTATTATGAGTAAAGAGCTTTCAGAATATTTCATCCGCAATGTTTTAAACTAAATGAAACTAAATATATAACTCCTATTACGACGGATAAAATGTGGCAGCTGTGTTCATGTATCCACAATGAAAGATAAAGTGAGACGTAACGTCTGTACATCCAAATCTACATATAGTAAACTTTCTATCAATAATGTTCTTCCCTATAATGTTTCAGCAATCCACTCTATCGTTTAAAGCAAGTCTCCTTTGGCATATATAGACAATGCATGCGAACCCAAAAGCCAGAATGCAATATTGTGCATGGTTGAAACGCATACATTCAAGCATGAAAATGTCGGTTCGATTAACGTCTAGTTAAGCTTGCGTAGTTTGTACATTAAAAACGATTGCCCGTTTAAACTGTCAATAGGTTGACAAAGGCCGTAGATTAAAAGTAAAAAGCAATTTCCTGTATTTTAGGGACTAAACAATAGAGACGGTTAAACCCTAATAATGATACTCTAAATATCAACCGGTCCTTGATATGACCTTAAACTATATCCGATGGTGAGGGTCTCAGCTTGCAGGCCTTAGGGAGTGCAGAGCCACCCTTTTAATTGCCATTGCTCCCAGGTCCACTCTGACTCGGAGTGGTAGCACCTGTTAGGGTCCCAACTATGGGTTAAATAGAATACGACTTATAAAACAAATATACCATATTAAAAAATCGTTCTTCAAAATCACCAGATTCGGCATTAAATAACCTGAAAAGGGTTGATATGCCGTAAAACAAAACAACAAACCAACTTAAATATCAACCGGGACCCAGGGATATTTGCAATTGAAGATGTTCATTTATCATATGGGTATTATTTATCCGCTGGTCCATTCTCGTAGAGGACAAAAACGTGTCGCAAAAAAACAAAAAAAAATAACATTTAAGCAAATCGCGATATATCAAAACAGTCGGCGAGAATGGGCGAGCGGATAAAGAGTTTAGGCTCAGAATCGTAGGGTACGGATTTTGAATCTCGCTAGATCTAGCCACTCTGATGAGACGTAGACGACAGAACACGTGTCAGAGGATAATTACATTTAAAAACAATATTTATATCGCTCCCCATGAGGGGGTACCAAATTAGTTAAAGGGAAAAGTATTCCCAATTCGCATTTAGGTAAGAATACAATTTCGTAAATAATTGAATTCATTCAAAAACGTATCGCAAAACAAAAACTCATAATACACAAACGCACACCCACACCCACACACACCCATATATATATATATATATATATATATATATATATATATATATATATATATATATATATTATAAACAGATATATGCATATACATGTGCATATATATGCAAGAGGGATAAGTAGTCTGCATGAGGTATAACTGATAAATAAAGGTGGCTCGTAAAAGAAAGTTATAATAATGCAGATTAACTGATTATAAGTTTTTTTTTTTTTTAATTTTTTTTTTTTATTACATTTTCACCCCAAACAAGGCAAATTGCCACTTTGGTGTAGGGGGCTACTATCAGGGGCAACAACTACTGGGGTACTATGTAGGGATTTGGGCAGCAAGGTGTCGGTTCACGTTACACTTGAACTTCTGCACGTCAGTACTGTTGGGGAAGCAGGGACCTGGAATGGAATTCCAGAGTCTTGCGGTTCTGGGGAAGAAACTATTGGAGTAAAAAGATCTTTTACATCTAGGGACCTCTACAGTGTGGGGGTGGGATCTAGTAGCCTGTCGGGTTTGTCGAGGGTGCTCGCGTCGTGGGGGCACAAGTGATTGCAGTTCATCAGAGCATTCACCACTAAAATACTTGTAGAACAGGCAGAGGGATGCAACATTTCGTCGATGGGACAGAGGCTGAAGCTTAGATGCCAGTTCAGGGCCTATCAGATTTGCGACTCTCTTTTGAACCTTGTCAAGGAGCGAGAGACTAGTAGCAGATGCACCAGCCCAGATGTGGCAGCAATACTCCATACATGGGCGAATGGTGGCCTTATAGAGGTACAGGATACTTTCGGGTGTTAGTAGTTTTCTAGCACGGTAGAGAGAGCCTACCTTTCTTGCAGCGGCCCTGGCAATGCCTTCAATGTAATTGTTCCAACTCATGTTTCCTGTGAACGTTAGGCCAAGGAGTTTGAAAGATGGACTCTCAGATAAAGGGTCGTTGGCCATTGCTATTGGTGGTAGAGAGGGTTTCTTGTAATTATTGAATGAAACTAGTTTAGTCTTGGCAGCATTGAACGCGACCAACCACTTTTGTCCCCATTCCACTACAGATTGGAGGTCTTCCTCTAGTGTTTCTGCCATTTCTTTAGAAGTTAATGAGCAGTTATATTTTTATATGAAAACGCTTTGGGCTGAAACAGTAGTATTTAAGGCTGTGACTAATAAAATAAATCAGAAAATGAGTAAACATTGAGTATCTATTCTGCTGAGTCAGTATATATATATATATATATATATATATATATATATATATATATATATATATATGTATGTATGTATATATATATATAATGTATCCCTATTTACGCAGTATATATACACACACACCCAAACACACGCACACGCACACACACACACACACACACATATATATATATGTATATATATATATATATATATATATATATATACATGAAATACTTATCGTAAATGCACACGCAACAATTAAATATAAATATATAGTATTTCATTTTTCAACCAGCTCCATAATGCTATTTAAAATGAAGACTTTTGTAAGTTTTCGATTTTGCTGAATCAGAAAATCTCATTATATTTCTGCAGAGACAAGTAGTTTTTAAGATATAATTACATGTATTATGCACAGTAATTCACCGAGCGGCATGTTATTAAGCACGTTCAATAAACAAATGTACCTCTCTGCGACGCACAGTATCACCTGGCGGAAATAATTCACCTTTTTGTTAACAATCTAGAAACTTGTAACGTGAATGGGTTTAACACAAAAAATTACGACTTTTTTCACTTCATTGAGTAATTTATGTTAAGAACGGCTTCCAGAATAAACACTTACGCATTATGTTTAGAACGGCTTTCGGAATAAACATTCCGAACCTCCCCATCTTATAAACGGCCTTCTGAATAAACACCACCAGCCTCCACATATTAAGAACGGCTTTCGTAATAAACAGTCAAAAACTCCCCATACCGAGAAGGGCTTCCGAAATGAACTATCACCATGATCAGAACGCCTTTCGAAATAGACACCCTCAACCTCCCATATGTTAAGAACGTGGTTCGGAATAAACGCCCAATTTTGTGGGTGGTGAGAATATGTTTGCTCTAAATTAAACTGTGATATTTTTTTTCAGCAGACCCATCCGCAAATACTATTAAAAAATTAGGGTGACAGAGTGAGTCGAAAAAATTGGGTTAGTTTATCGCTTGCGCATACAAACATGGCGGCCAGTGAATTACAGGACATAATAAAGTTTTTATGTCTCGAAACTTCTTGTGTCTGCACAATTTAAATGAGGTTTTCTCATACATCATAGTAGAGGCTATATAAAAGTCGTCATTTTAAATAAAAATTGTTGACGGACCTAATGTAAAATTTACCGATTAAATATCAGTAATTTCTCATTTAGATAGCGCAATAGTTCAAAACTAGATTTTTAAATAAGATTCCTTAATAAGAATATTACATTAATATATATATATATATATATATATATATATATATATATATATATATATATATATATATATATAAATGCAAGTATATTTATGTATTTTCGGAAAGATAGATAAATCTAAATCGATGTATAAATATTTCTTCCAACCACTATAACAGAATTACGAGACAAGTTTATTACATTAAAAATGCCGATAAAGCGTAATTTAAATTTATGTGCATGTTAATAAAAACTGTGAATGTCGACTTTAAAAAAAATAAAAGAAAGTATGCGAGATCTGAAACAATCTGAAATATTGTTTCTTCTAACACACGGTGTAGTTTAAGCTTCTACAAATTATAAGTTAATGAACAATTATATACTTATATGCAAACACTGGTGGTTGAAACAATTGTACTTCATGCTGTAACCAATAAACACTAATCTCCGAAAATAAGTTAATACTTGGTACCTATATTTGTTGACAATTTTCTTTTTGTAAAGAAATATATGTCTACATATATATATAAGCATAAAAAATATATATATAAGCATATCAAATAAAATTCGTATAAAATACGTTTATAAGTTAATTAGAACGCAATATAATGAAACAATAGTTGTTTGTTTAAAATTATGTTTCTATGTTTATTTTCATAATAGTGTGTTGTAAATTGACTTACACACTTATTTCATACGTATATCATTTAAACATTTAAGCAATACTTCAATGACGGAAAACATAACTTGGATTGTTCTAGTTGTAATTATAACTATATATATATATATATATATATATATATATATATATATATATATATATATATAGTTATATATATATATATATATATATATATATATATTTAAAGATTTTGGAGTCTGTCTCTATTGCGGTGTGGGAACCTTCTTTGTGCCGGCAGAAAGAAAATCTAATGCATAGTTTCTCTTTAGGGAACTTTGAAACATTTCTCCCGTTTTTTTTTCTTCCCCCCATCGTTGTGCCAATATTTTAATCGTTTCTTAAACGTTAATAAACTTTATTTTAGTGTCCCCGTATTTTTTTGGCACATTCAATAGTTACCCATCAGAAATCTTTAGTTTCGACATAGTATTTTTATTTTACGCTATCGATTTTCTCCTGATGAGATGATAGCTGAAAGAGCTCTCGAGAGACTTCCACCCATTATATTCAAAACTGTACAAAATTCCGTACCTCTAAACATTTATATATATATATATATATATATATATATATATATATATATATATATATATATATATATATAAAGTGCTTATCACAAATCCAACGCTAACAAAACCGACCAAACAGGTTCATTCTAAAGTAGAAAAAGGATAATCATTGTGCATCTCCTATAAAATAAATACAAACAAAATAGGTACAACTCACGAAATGCAAGCATTCATGCGTGTTTACGCCTGTTCGGTAAAAAATCTAAAATCTTATTACTTTTCTTTCCGGCTCATGAGGTTGAAATTTTAACAAGCATTTCATAAGAGAATACCAAACGGAGGAAAGATTACAATATAAACATTACAAACAACATATAAAAAGAAACTTTATGAGATTAATAAGATAAATGACCGACGAAAATTTAACTTTTCACGAAAAAATTATAGGTTTCCATTTTATTGGTGATAATCTCCTTCTATTCCCCTCTCTCGTACATTCAATCTCTCTTCTCCTCTCTCTCTCGCCCAGTATATATATATATATATATATATATATATATATATATATATATATATATATATATATATGAATGAAATATGAAAAATATAACTAAACGTTTCGCTCGTAATTTAAAGGGATTTATCAAAAGCGAAAAATAAAGAAGCTTTTTATAGCACATAGAATCATGTACATCTTTGAGTTTTTTTGGCAGAACATTTAATTTTCCCCGTATTTTTCTCGCTATATATGTTATCTCTCCCTCCTTTTCTCTTTCTCTCTCTCTTTATATATATATATATATATATATATATATATATGTATATAGACACATATTTATGTATACATACATATACATAAATATATGTATATATATACACTTTAATATATGTATATATACATATATACGTATATATGTACATATATATATACACATATGTGCATATATATATATATATATATATATATATATATATATATATATATAAACTGCGTTAATTGCTTTATTTTAGCAAAATATTTATATTTCATTAAATATTCGTCACAACATAATGAAAATGATATCACCCAACGACTGCTTTAAGTTATTTCCAAAAATTGCATTCAACTTCATATGATATTCACGAAGTTATTGCCATTTTATTTTTTATCCTGGAATTTTCTCTGTCTATCGCTTTAAATTTAGTTTTAGGGTTAATTTTTTATGCTAAATTTATTTTTTATCATATTTTTATGCTTAAGAATAATTAGAAAAAGCACATCCTTAGCCTCAAATAAATAAACTATTTATCGACATATTCACACATTTTTTAAATAATTTTAAACAACATTTTCTCTCCCGAAGAAGTCAATTAATTGATCTGAAAAAGATTTATAGCTCCAGCAATATAAACTATGTGCTCCTCAAGACACACTTTGAAGCTCATTGCTCCCTTCCTCATGACATCATCTGTTTAATATTGACCAGAGCTAAACAATGGGGTTAATTTCTAGAGAACACGGTGGTCAGGTCATAAGTTTTTCTCGAAACAAGCCCATAAATTCAAGGAAGGCTGTAATCGTCCTAGCAGAACTGGATCAGTTCATGTATAAAAATGACCTGAAAACGACATGACAATGGTCGTTCATCTAGCCATAGTGACTAAATTTTTACCCAAAAAGGCCGTGTACACATTGTTGGTAAGTCTTGCACCATCTGGAACTCGGAATGATCCAAGCAACCTATCCCTAATTTTTCCCGCCCAAACCAAGATGACTCAACCTCCTCGTTTGAGTTCCGTTCGAGTTACAAACTTTGGCCCATCCATCCGGGCCTTCAAGAGTAGCAGGTATCCCATCTGTAAATAGGACACGTTGGAAACTCATTTTTATGTAATTCTGTGCAAAAGCCTTTCGTTGTTTCCCCTATATTGTATTCTCAATGGAGGCTTTGGATAGTGTGGATGTATCTTGTCATCTCATTTAACACATTACATCGGGCCTCTCTGGATGTTGGAGCGATTCTAGCTCTTGAAAAATATGGAAGTAATGATGCTTTTTAGTGTTTCGGTTGACTTCCCAAGGAATTTACGGAATATCACGATGTAAAAGGTTACTCCTGGTGCCCTTTTCCTTTCTGGATCTGGTGTTGATGTTGTTCACGAATGGCACCAAAGGATTTGGATCCCTTTCCAGCTCCATAGCTAAATCACAGATGAACAATCCTTCTGCGAGTCCAGCAACAATTCTGCAATTTTTGATAACCGATACTCCCTATATTTTTGCTATTTTAAAAGACCTGCAATAAAACCATGGGCAGTATAAATTACTTGATAATAAATAAAATGTCGTAAAACCAGCTAAAATTATCGCCCCTTAATGAATTTAAAATATCTATCAGCAGACAAAAAACATCTCACATCGTAATTGTTGTTGTTCTAGGTTATACATCGAAACATTTAGTCCATATGCCACGATTTTCTCTTAGTAATCGACAGGAGCGCATTTATCTCCATCTTTCGTGTTCATCTACTCGAGAAATCTGCCACGGATTGCAATGAGGTGAGAAAACGATACGAAAGACTGTGAAAAGACACCAAAACACCGACAGTGTTCGTGATGCCTTTAAATCTAGTTGTACTTGAGTTACTTCTAACAGGGAAGACAATGCTATCAAGATACGCAGCGTAAGAAACAGATTTAAAACGGCTCCCCAAATCCAACAACAGTGCAATCTTGTTAAAAAAGTGTTCTCTTTTTACTGTCAAAAATAGATACAACGAATTTAATTGGCGAATATATGTTGCAAGACTCAAGTCAAGGATTTCTATAAAGAACAGAAAGCGGCGTCAGGATTTCGTCAGATGCAATGAAGGTCATGGCTCTTCATATTGGTCAAAATTGCTTTTTAGCGACGACAGTATGTTCAATAGTGATGGTAGGCAGTACGTCCGTCGGAGGAAAGACGAATAACTTAATCCTAGATGCTCAGGTTCAACGCTGCAAGGTGGTAGAGGTTCACTTTTGGTGTGGGGCATTATAATTACCAATGGTCCAGAACCGATAGTTTGCTTGGAAGGTTGAATTAATTCGACTAAGTACATTATTATGTTGACTAAGCATTTTCTACCCTACTTTGGTCGAAATTTGGATGATAATTCCATCTTCATGCTGGATAATGCTCCCATTCACACAATTGGCAATTTCAAGGGCTTCCTTGGACAGCATGATATTCCGTGTTTGGATTGGCCTGCACCGTCTCCAGACCTCAATCCTCTCGAAAACGCATGGCATTAATTCAATCAACAGTTACGCAATTATAAAATTTCAAGTTTGGAAGAACTTTGGACAAAAATTAAAGAAAAGTAGGATGCCCTTTCCCCGGAGTATTACTGAACTCTAATTAAAGGAATTCCAAACAGATTGCAGGCTGTCAAATCGCAGAAGGGCTAGGCTACTAAATATTAATTATTTCATGGTTTTCCTGTTGCATTTATGTCCTTAAGTTACATTTAGATAACAATTTACTATTGTGCGGACTTTTTTTTTGCCTCCTCATTTTGAAGTATTTTTTTTTTTAAATTGGCGTGAAAACCAGTATATTTCAATTAAAAGTTAAATATGAACAGGTTAAATAATAGAAGAATAAAAGTCCAACTAAATGAGGTATAGTTTATTTTAGCAGACATTAAATTTAGCTTAAATTAGCAGTTTTTGAAAAAATTACAACTGCGGACTTCTTTTCATATATATATATATATATATATATATATATATATATATATATATATATATATATATATATATATATATACAGGGTGTCCCAAAATCCGGACATCATCTAGGTTTTTATAAAAATAAATATAATATCTATTTTCTTGTTCATTAGCTCAACAGCTGGACAATTCTAGTACACATTTGAGATGTTCCCGAAGAAAAAAATGCCAAGAGGAACAGATCTGGTGAGCGGATTAGCCACTCCACGAAGATCAGTATATGGTGTGCAACTTCTGAGACACCTTATATATATATATATATATATATATATATATATATATATATATATATATATATATGTTTGATCTATGTGCGAATCATGTCTGAGAGGAGTTTAATTTTAACGGCATTGCACGTAAAGCGGTAAAGTACGTTTCATCGGCAATATTCGTAAATCAACTAATTCGTTTCAAGACATTCCATTTCATGAGCTCAAGAGTAAATGTATTATTTTCAGCAAAAGTATAACTTCAATTTATTATATTAGAGCAATTTATCTGATGAAGTGCAGCGACTTCGTCTGTCGAGCTACAAAGTGAGGTGGGCACGAGTCATCAGAGTTTTAAAACACTGTTCGAAACTCTTTCTAAAACCTTATCGTATTTTTTATCTCAACAAAACTATTATAAGACTATGTATGTAGTACTGTACTCATATTGTAGCTGGTAAATATGTGTCCCATCTGAGTGTTCTTGATAAACTTCGGAAACGTTTGTCCAACTTGATAGCGCCTGATATTTTCCCTCACTACACATGTTATCTCGCTGGCATTATAGTAATCAAGCTATTGTTAATAATACAATTTTTCATCGAAACTGATCCAGACATGACATGTGATATCTTTATATAAGAAGATACAAGAAAGAAATGTCAATGTCAAAGACTAGTTAAGGCTATATGTCAGTTGAAAAAAACAATTGATTCAGAAACATCAATTATTTATTTTTTCAGAAATATTACTTATGAAATATGAGTAGTAGAGGTAAAAATCGAATTATTGCCTTTGTGTTTTAGAATTTTATTTTGATATTCTCAATGCATCCTTTGTTCAGGCTCATTTGTCTATTCTTTTTTTTTAGAACACACAGTGTAATGTGAGCTAATATTGCACTTTCAACCTAGTGTAGCGGTTTTCTTAAAACCAACAGTCTAATCGTAAACAATCGTCTACAATTTCGGCATAAAATGAATAAAAGTAAATATGTCATACCATGTAATCCTACAACCAAAATAACATAAGTAATGAACGGACTAAAAAATAAAGATCTCCATAAAAAAACTGCTTTAAATATTTTCTATATCCTGAAGATATTCTTAATTGCAACAAAACAATTATCAGAACACGTATGCAATACCGGGGTCTTATTTGGGCAGCTAAAACATCGTCTTGATAAGCTAAAACAATGTATCTCAAATTTGATAGGTTCCTGGTTTCTCTATCTATAGAACTTCTCTCTCACTGGCACGATGTTGTTCAAAATATTTGTATGAATACTATGTATCATTTAACTTGTTCTAGACATGTCAGATTGAAAAATTCTGATTCAGAAAACAGCAATTATTTAATTTTTTTTCAGAACGATTACTGAGAAAATGTGTCTTATAAGAGGCAAAAATAAAATCACAAGTACAACGCTGTCGCAAGCAAAAACATTCTCCGTTTCTCTCGATTTCTTTTATTGCCTGTGTTTTCCAGAATTGTTGGATCATTGTATCTGAAGCTCGTTTGTCTATTAAATTCGCTGTAACATAGCCTACTATTGAATACGTACTAAGGCTTGCAATTTTTATAAAACTAACAACATATTGACGGCTTCAGCCTGAAATGAGAAAACTTAATTTGACATGCCATGAGACCTTACATCCAAAGTAGCATGAGCAATCGAAAGAATCAACAGAAACGACGAACTATTGGATGTTAATCTAAAGCCCTTTGCTTGGTTCTTTCCAAAGGTTTCAGTTGAGAAAAATCGATGGGACGGATATCGTAAGAATTACTATTTGACATAATGTTTTTCAGTGTGACTGGTTTAGCTGAGGGATATAATTACTAAGCAACGGCCAATCGATAAAAAAAATCACTGAGTTTTCCTCCATTTATTTTCGAGTTGCTTGGCATCCGCATTGCTAAGCCCATGGAAGAATATTTTTAGTATTTTGTTCGGTGAAACCTACAACATCCCTTTATTTAACTTGCCTCCCAACGTGAGAGCAATTTTATACACAATCGGTTGGTTCTATATTTTTGCCGTGAAGGAACGGTAGATATATAAGGGCGAGTTATCAATGCACTTTGAGGTATACTAATGTGTATTGTATTGTGATTTAGTTATGATATTCCGTAAGTTATGTTCTACGTATTTGATTTTTAAGTAACATTTTGTTAATCTATTACGTCAATTAGTTTCGTCTATTAATTGCCTGGAACGACTTTTTTTTAATAGAAATGATGAAAAAAACATCCTCTTTAAAATAGGATTATTTTTTTTACTCTGACTGGAAGTAAAACATATACATCACCATATCTAGCACATATATGATAACTTAAGAAAATAAATATGTTTCTCCTAATGTATTCACAGACGAAATATAATGTGTGGACATAAAATAACTATTATACAAAACAGATTTGTAATTGTGCCGAGGCTTTGGTTTAAATGAAAGGAAAGCCGAATAAAATATTTAACATTTAAGAAAACATTTAATATTGAAGAAAAAAATATATATATATATATATAAATATATATATATATATATATATATCCAACATTGCACCAGGTAAAACTAAAATCGGTGATCTTATAGGAATATCTATAATATCAAAAAATCTGTATACACTGTGACATTTACTCCATGTATGAAAACCAAAGTGTGGGGAGATATAACATGTGAGAAATATATAGAATCAAGTCTCCCCTTGCTGTTATTTGATACGTTAGCAGCAAGTCTCTCGTCCATCAAGGTCAGAGGTTTCGAGGATATATATATACATATATATATATATATATATATATATATATATATATGGGGGGTGTATATAAACATATTTATATTTTTATCTCTCTCTCTCTCTCTCTCTCTATATATATATATATATATATATATATATATATATATATATATGCGTTTTGTGTGTGCTATATAAAGAGGTATATTATCGAATACACATTATATATTTATTTTAAAGAGGGTCAAATTATAATATTGCGTAGAAAATGTGCTTCATCTTCGCTTAGACGCAGACGCTCTCAGTAAGGAAAACTAAATAACTTAACCACTCTATAGCGTAAGGGAATGCAAGTAAATTTTACGAGATGCTTTCCAGTTCACAAAAAGAAAACAAAGAATTCATAATATATATATATATATATATATATATATATATATATATATATATATATATATATATATATTAATACATATATATAAATACATATATACATATATATAAATATATATACACATATATATATTTATATATATATTTATACTTATATATATTTATATATATATATATTATATTTACGTATATATATATGTTTATATATATATTTATATTCATATATATACATATTTATATATATATATATATATATATATACATACATATACAGTGATGATCATATTTATTGGCACGGTAAAATAAAAGTTAAATTTTGTCTAATAAATTCTAAAAAAGGGATTAAATTAAAGAAAATAACAAAGTATATTATGTATTTTTAACTGGCCTTCCCGATGCAGCAATCGGATTTTAGAAAAAATAAATAACAAAGGAACAACAAACATAATTGCAAAAAACCCTTGTTCAAAATTATTGGCACGATTTATTTAATAATCAATTGTATAGCCTTTGGCATTGATCCCCTTCCTCAGTCGCTTTTCATAGTTTACAACCAAGTTGTTGCACTCTTCAGTAGTAATTTTAGCCCACTCTTCCTGACAATAATCCTCCAATTGAATAAGATGCTTAGGCTTCCTTTGCATTACCCTCAATTTTAATGTTCTCCATAAATTTTCAATTGGATTAAGGTCTGGGCTTTGTGATGGCCACTCCAAAACATTAATATGATTTTCCTCAAGCCATTTCTTAGTCAGTTTAGCCGGATGCTTTGGGTCATTATCTTGCATGAACCACCAACGACGACCAAGTGAGAGCTCTTTAGCAGAGTCTTTCAGGTTTTCATTCAATATTTTAACATAATCTTCCTTTTTTATGCTACCTGTGACCTTAACAAGTCGGCCTGGTTCAGACGCAGCAAAGGATCCCCAAAACATCAAACTGCCTTCACCGTGCTTCACTGTGGGTATAGTGTTCTTAGGCAGGAAAGCTTCGCCAGATTTTCTGTAAATATAAGACACTTTATTATGGCCAAATAACTCTATTTTCGTTTCGTCAGTCCATAGAACACGTTTCCAGAATGCAA
This sequence comes from Euprymna scolopes, assembly GCF_053919585.1. NCBI lineage: Eukaryota > Metazoa > Mollusca > Cephalopoda > Sepiida > Sepiolidae > Euprymna > Euprymna scolopes. The sequence continues at coordinate 78,096,880 of NC_136509.1, forward strand.
CATCTTTATCAATATGACGTTTTGCAAAGGCTAGCCTTGCTTTCAGGTGCATAGGCTTCAATAAGGGAGTATTTCTCGGACGACATGCTTTTAAACCAGCTCTCTTTAAAACTCTACCAACTGTATGTCGAGAGACATTCACTCCAGAGGTGCTCTGTTCATCAGCAATCTCCCCAACAGAAATCCTTGGGTTTTGTTTTACTTGTCGAACAATTTTCCGTTCATCTCTTGGGGAAAGAATCCTTTTTCTCCCTCTACCCTCTAAACTCATAACGTGGCCTTGCGATTTGAACTTGTTTATTATGGCTCTAAAAGTGGATTTGGGAAGGTTTAGCTTCTTTGAGATCTTATCATAGCCCTCCCCATTGGTATGGCATGCTACAACAAGCTTCCTGACGTCTTCTCTGTGTTCCTTAGTTTTAACCATGGCGATTGAAAATTATAATTTAGTCACTTATAATAGTTTAAATAAATCGCTATCTAAAAATTATCTGAAAAAAATTATTCACTGAATTAGCGTTAAACAAGCATAATATGGCTATAAAAAAGTTCAGAAAGCACGTAAACCGGAAATTGATTGATATTATACTGATACTAAAAGAAAAACAAAGCCGTGCCAATAATTTTGAACAAGGGTTTTTTGCAATTATGTTTGTTGTTCCTTTGTAATTTATTTTTTCTTAAAACCAGATTGCTGAATCGGAAAGGCCAGTTAAAAATACATAATATACTTTGTTATTTTCTTTAATTTAATCCCTTTTTTAGAATTTATTAGACAAAATTTAACTTTTATTTTACCGTGCCAATAAATATGATCATCACTGTATATTGTTGTAACTTTCTAATGCAGGTGTTAAGTTCCTTCTCCAATATGATTAACACAAAGTACCCATGCATCCAAAACCAACGTTATTCACAAACCCGCGTTTCCTCGTCTGTAGGATTTATCTTTTTGTCAAGACCTTGTGAGATACGCAACTGGTGTACTTTACAGATCTCAGCCATATCGTACAGTATGAACAATTCGCTTCTAATTAGAATCTTTTCTGGCATTATAATTGAGTACTTTTATATTTTCTCATTCCCAATACTGATAAGTTTACGTACTCTATTATTCGTTCCGTATTTCAATAATATTTTTGTAACAATGATCGTACTATTTTACAGCATGATGAAATCCCACCAACCCACATAGACACATTGTATATATATATATATATATATATATATATATATATATATATATATATATATATATGTATATATATATGTGTGTGTGTGTGTGTGTGTGTGGTTTCGCTACGCAATACCTCTCTCAATTGTAAGTCTACAGGCTCGATATTTGATATACAAGTTACTGAGATTTGAGAAAATTTTTCTGATAGGTTTTCCGCCAGAAATTTGGCTGTGAAGGCGTCAAAGTTCAACGATTGTACCTTTGAGAACTCTACCAAAATCCTCTGACAATTTTGGGTGCACACACTTGAAATGTTAGATATAGGTACCTTGGGCATGGATCTAACTTAATAACTTGATTTGAGTCCCAAACAATAAATATTAAAGGCTCATAACAGGGGTCAAAATTTAAAAAAAATGACCTCTTCGGTCTCTACCTATATCCCAGACAATTTCTGGTCTAAACATTTGAAATTTTACATAACGGGTATTCAGAGATAGGGCAAGTGTTTTAATCGGTGTGGGCCGAAAATTTTAAGTTACCGATATATAAATTTATGTATGCATGTATGTTTGCATTTATGCCTAAAACTTTTGACAGAGTCGACGGATTTTACCAAGATCAATATCGTTTTGAAATTCGACCTTTCAGACTACAAATATCGAAAAAGTGGCTAAAAACATTATTATCTTCGCCTTCCATTGGGCGCTTTTTTCGCTGATATCCTCTCCTTTCGATTGTCTTGCATTAATTTAAAAGCGGGAGTGCCTTTGGAGATTATCCTTGAACCTTTATTATTCCTAATATTCATAAATGACCTCCCTGATAAAATTGTTTCGGAGATGGTTATATTTTCGATGACACCACTCTCGTGAGGTGAAAACATATCTAAGGACAAGGCAGTGACACTAGAGGATGCCCTCCAATCTATAGTGGAATTGGAACAAAAATGGATGGTAACATTAAATGCTGCCAAGACTAAGCTTGTTTCCTTCAATAACTACAAGAAACCTTCTCTGCCACCAAGAGCAATGACCATGAAAACATTACCTGGAAATACTTCTTTTAAATTCCTCCCTTAACGTTTACAGGGAACATGAACTGAAATAGATACATTGAGATCATTGCCAATCTACTGCAAAACACGATGTACTCTCTCTACCGTGCTAGAAGATGGCTTACGCCTGAAAGTATCCTGTGACTCTATAAGGACACCATTCGCCTATTTATAGAGTACTCTTGTCATATTTGGATGTGCGTCTGCTGCTTGTCTCTCAGTCCTGGACAGGGTTCCAAAGAGAGTCGCAAACCTGACAGGTCATGAACTGTCATCTAAGCTTCAGCCTCTGACCCATCGAGGAAATGTTGCATCCCTCTGCCTGTTCTACAAATACTTTAATGGTTAAACGAAGAGGAGCACTTGTACCTCCTCAATGTGAATACCCCTGACAAACCCAAAAATCAACTAAGTCCAACCCCTTTACAGTTGATGATCCCTAGGTGTAAGAAACCTTTTACTCCAATAGTTTTTCCCCAGAACTGCAAGTCTTTCGAACTCCCTTCCGGGATTCTGCTTTCCTAATTGTACTGATATGCAGAAGATCAAGTGTAATGGTAACAAACATCTTGCTACTCAACTCCCTACCTGATGCCCCTGCAATTTATGTCTTTAATAGTAGCCCCCTACTTCAAAGTGACACTGTGACTTGTTTGGGGTGAAAATTGATTAAAAAATATGGACGTTCAAAAAAAGAAACACTTTACTTTTGCACTGGTAGAAAACATTTGCATTTTCAAGTTTTATTAAGTTCTCTGTAGTTAATGAAATACAATTAGGAAATTTTCGCGAGGAATTCTAACCTATTAACCATGTAATGCAAAAAACAAGAAAACATTTAGAAAAAATAAACTTACACAAAAGAATTTTACAGACCCGTTGTTTTAGCATTGTTACTAAGTAATTATATCGAAAAAATAGCTTTATGATGATAGATAAATTAAAATAACGGGTTCGATTATCGATTTTTGATAGTTGTGGGGGTTATTCTAAGACAAACCTTTTTTTTACATGGTTGTCACCACATATCAAGGCCCGGAAGCAACTCGGGTATAAGGGTCATTGCGTGTACAGTAATCAATGTGATAATATAGTGTAATCATTAGTAATGGAGATTTGATAAAGTGTCTCACTTAAGAGAGCAGTTTATCAGAATTTTTTTTATGTGGGACTTGAAGACATTCTAGTTGTAGTCAGGTGGGAAACACTCACACGGAAGACAGTTCCACAGGCATGTACTAGTAAGAATGAAGCTTTTTCATAATATCTACGTTTTGATTTAGGCACAGATAAGAAATGGGGAAAATTATTGACAGTGGTTTCAGCTAGACGGGTGTTTATCGTGAAATTTGGTGTGGAGGACCAGAGATTGGAGCTCAGACGAGAGCCTGCCATGAAAACAACGATAAATCAAAGACAGTTTCGATACGACTCTTCTGTGGGAGAGACGTTGAAGGGAAGAGAAAAGAGCATCCCCCACTAAGCCAACAAATCTATTTTGTACTCTGTCAAGGCAGGATAGGTGTTTTAGCAGCTCCTGCCCAGATGTGGCAGCAGTACTCCATCCTTGGACGTACGTGGCTTTTATATAGATAGAGAATTGCTCAGCAGTGTGATATATTCTGGAGCGGTAAAAGGATCCTACCATTTTTCCAATGATATTGGCAACAAACTTGATGTACGTGTTCCATTTCAAATCAGTAGTAAAGGTCAATCCCAGAAACTTGTCAAAACATGGAGCAAGACGAGAGCCGTCCATTTCAATTGATGCTAGATGGGGATCAGAGGGTTGATGGTGTAAAGATAGGAGCTTGGTTTTAGTGCATTGGAAGTAAGCAGTCACCTCTTCCCCCACTGTACTATGAGCTCAAGATCAGAGGAGAGAAAATCAGAGAGAACTTTGTCATTTAAAGCCTTTTGTGTGCTGCCATAGATGACCGTGTCATCTGCGTAGATGTCAACGAATGATTAAAGTATGTGTTCAGGGAGATCATTGATGTGGATCAGGAAGAGACTAGGGCCCAGGATGGACCCATAAGGGCTCCAGTATTAATACTGTGGGCCTCTGATTTCTTCCCATCAACCACTAATCTTATGAGCCTACCAGAGAGAAATTATTTAATAATTGAGAAAACATTTCGAGTGATACCGTAGCTCGAAATGTTTTAAACTAGGCCTTTATGCCATACCTTATCGAAGACCTTTGGTATGTCAAGGGGAATTGCCCAAGAAATGAAGCCTCTGTCGAGAGATTTACTAATACATGAGATATTACGGTTAGCATATCTGCTGTAGATCTAGGAGAACGGAAACAATATTGCATGCCACTAAGAAGGATACTTCTGCAACATAATATGGTAACACCGAGATTATACACTAAATATACATTCGTATACCTAAGGAGCTTCTTTTTTTTTTCATTAATAAAAATTTGATGAATTATCAGAGCTACATTCTACGTATTCTTTTTGTCCATCTCTGCAATATGGCGGACAGCCTTTCTCGCGTTTTCGGCGACAGAGTAGAGAAATTCTTGAGAGTACTAACATTTTCAACCAACCATTTTGTATAAGAAATATAACCTGAATAGTTATTTTGTAACTTTTAAGTGACTGATATAAACTACTTCACTTACGTGTAGAAACATGCAGATGCATATGGCATACAAATAAAAAATATATCGTACACAATTCAGTATTGTGTTTTTTGCGTAATCCCGTAAAAAGCTTTATTGCTTGCTCAATCTCTGGAAAATATAAAACTTTGGCCTATTCGGTTGCTGCTATGTGGGTTGTGAATTAACAATTTTTTGACATTGTCCAAATACCTAAGCTTAATTTGCTTATAAAAATGTATGGGTTTATATAATTTACTCACATAGATCCTTATATAAGAAAGATATAATTTTATCCGTATATTTTTAAGTATTTACTTCAACAGTACTTGATACGCAGGGAGAGCGAGGTAGTAAGTTATGGCAATAAAGCTACAAAGTATATTCCGCGTTTAATCATCGTGACACTTTATCAAGCTTATTCGCATAAGCCCTGCGAATTTTCACGAGAAGGAGACACGGAACATTCTGTGTAGCTTAATTGCCATATATATTTTCATAATTTTCTGTATATATATATATATATATATACCGAAAATTATATATATATATATATATATATATATATGTATTCAGTTTATATTATATATATATATGTATATATATGTATATATATGCATATACATATATATATTTACCGAAAATTATATATGTATATATGTATGTATGTATGTATCTATCTATCTATCTATATATATATATATATATATATATATATATATATAGATATAATATAAACTGAATGTCTATGTGGGTGTGTGTGTGTGTGTGTCTTGTCTTGTCACGAATAGGCTCCTAAATGGTTGACTATTTTTAAAAACTGATTACATGTAATGAAAGAAGATGTATCGAGACACAGGAATGGGTATTTTGCTCTGGCAGAACGGTGGTTCATTAAATTTTGGGTGCTGCGTTCGCGCCCGGTCCACAAAGTATGTAAATAAAACAATTAAAAAATAAGACAAAAACGTTTACAAGCGTTTTTGATATATATGTACATAAGAATACTTTGATAAGTATGGTTTAACTTCAATAGGGGCGGTATAATAAAATTGTGGTGCCTGTCTTTGCGTCTGGTCTGCATAGAATGGAAATAGGCACACACTTTAATAAAGATTTTCATATCTATCTGCGTAAGTATACTTTGATAATTATGCTTCAGTTTGAAGAAATATGGTATAATAAAATTATGGGATGTTCGCTCGCACCTGACCTCTATAGAAAGAAAAAATGTTACAAAGTTTAACACGTTTTTTTTTTAATATAGATCCACAGAGTATTGTGATAAGTGTTTCAGGGTGAACAGGTATGTTACAATTAATGATAGGGTTTATCTATTTTATTTTTACTTACATCATATTTTGCTTTGGTTTTGATACCCCCAAATTCGAAGCTATCTCTTTACAGCCCTTCCTTTTCATAACCTATCATACTTTCATAAATCAGATTCCATTTTCTATAGGCTGTTTTTAAACCCAGGCAACGACAGGTACTTTTGCTAGTATATATAGATATATACATTTAAATGTGCATACATCATATGTATATGTATATACATATATGTATATATATATATACATTTAAATGTGTATATATATATTATGTATATGCATATGAATATTTATGTATATATATATATATGTGTGTTTAAATATGTCTGTATATTACATGTATATGTATATGAATATATATATATATATATATATTTATATATATATATATATTTAAACATGTATATATAATATGTATATAAACACATGTATGTGTGTGTTGATGTGTATTGCTGTGTAGAGTATTCATTTTTCATGTATATATGTACAATGATTACCTATTTCTTACATAACTTACTGTATCAATAACATAAAAAAATTGTTTTTCAATTTGGCAGCAATTATGACCACATCAACTGCTATGAAAGCGAAAAATGGCATTCATAACATCGGGGCATAATATTAGAGGAGAAAATATGTGCACTAAAAGCGGAAAAAAAACATTGAAGCTACAAATAGTTGGCAATTCAATATATTGAACACACTACATGCAAGCAATGTAAACTTATGACCATCATATATAAAGGAATGTCTTGCATTGCTTCTGATTATCGTGACCTTCATTTCACCCGAACACTACCCTGCAGTCCAGATGAGACAAGTGTCCTGGTCAAATAAAACGGCAAAAAATATGTAAAAGGAACAAGATATATTGCCTTCGATTATATGCAATAAACATTAATATATATATATATATATATATATATATATATATATATATATTATATATATTTATATATATGTATACACATATATATTATATTATTAGTATTAATATTATTATTATTATTATTATTATTATTATTATTATTATTATTATTATTATTATTATTATTATTATTTAAAATAATTTCGTACAATCATATAATATTTTATGTATCAATTTTCAGTATTTTCTATAAAAAACACGGAAGCGAAAAAGAAGAATGATGTATACACTGAATAAACATTTCTTTTCGGATAACAGTGTATACAAATATATATCTATGAAAGTGAAAATGTATGTAAATACACTTCTCAACGTATACACTCAACGAACATTTGATTTACACGCTTGTAATTTTGTCTCTAGGGTAATAAGCTTACTGGAATACCTTTTATACGTTTCATCCAAAAAACGGCTGTTAATGAGTTAATATTGAAAAACTTTTATACGTGGGAGGCCACCGAGTTTTTGACTGTCTTCAAATGTTTCATGCGAGTTGGTAAAATTTACGCATGCTAAGTATGAGTTCGTTTGTAAACATCCTCTGAAAGTCAGGTTAAATTTGTGTAATGATTATCCTACTGGGTTTATTATATTTAGAGGTGTTTTTAGATTCCAGCTCGAGTGGTAAATTGTTGCGAAAAAGATAATAGGATGCTGAGCACACATTCCGTATTATTTACCAGTTATTGGATATTATAACCCTCTATAGCTGTGTTGAATACTGGGCAACACCTATTTGATTTGATTTTGTTGCATTAAACAGCAGTGGTAATTACCAAAGAAAATGTTGTTTTATTAAATTGTACTAACATTAAGCAAAATATAGTGATGCTTTATTGTTCTGGACAACGGGTTTACTCATGATAGATATTCCAGCTTTGAAATATTTACACTTTGTATTGGCCACTGTGCACGACTTACCTGATATTGTACTAAATTATTACCTGCATTTTTCCAGATACTTTTTCGGGTGTACAACATAACAAAAACAAAGACATTATTTTTATCGAGGAAACACTGCGTTCAAATACACTTGCTCTATTAAAGCTATCGAACACCTTTCTATAATAATAGGATTAAACATATATGAGGCTGGATTTTTAATGTGATCTGCAGAAATGAAAATATTGTTAACAGAATTAACAATCAGCAACGCCTGGCGGCCTGCTGGTATATATATATATATATATATATATATATATATATATATATATATATATATATATATATATATATATATATATATATATATATATATATATATATATATATATCGAATGTCGGTTTAAATGTAGGTATGTATGTTTATATGTCAGTCCAAAAACTTTCGATACACCCGACGGTTTTTGTATGATGTCGAAGCCCGACATTTCGGACGACAAATATCGAAAAATTGGCTAAAACTTAATTACCTTAATCCTCAACTAGGCATTCTTCTACAAGGAGGAGTCGCTTTTTTCGCCGATATGTTCGAAAGTTATCTCCTATTCACGATTGACGAGCCTTAATAAAAACCTTCGCCACTTCCGGTTTGACGAGTGACTCAACGGCAAGGACGTCACGTTTTTTTTCATATTCTTTTCCTCCTTCGCGGTAAGCGTTCGAGCCTGCCTGCCTACCATCACTTTTCTTTGTCTCCAAACACCCGAGCAACGCCAGAACCCAAGGCTAGTATGCAATAAATGTAACAATTATATATTCCAAATTTAAACATGTTGACAGTTCCTTTACGTACTTTGACAGCATTTGTTTCGTACGCAAAAATAATTCATTGAATTATTATATCCATCAATGGATCTATTCTGCACTTAACTCCTCAGAAAAATTGAACTTATCAATTAATTAAAATAAAATATAATGCATATTGACTACAGAACTACAGAATCCGTAGATTAGAAGAGAAGTAGCCCTTTAGGTTTATGTTTTATGACCCCATTTTGAATTTCCAAGTGATGTCACTAAAATTTAAATTTACGTACCAATAAATTTATTTATATATTCAAACACGGTAGTGTTTAAATGATGATGCCCCCATCTATACTTACATAGATTAAATTAATAATTGTAATATGATTTTTTTTTTGTTATGTGTGAGTCAATAAATAATGTTGTCTGCCGTAAGTTCTATAACGCCAGAGTACTAGTAGCTCTGTTGCAATAACTGGGTGTGGATAAAAACCTAAATAAACTATAAACTGTGATGTAGGATATCTCATCCGTAGATTGTCGTGTTTCTGTGTGCTGCAGTGTCCTTTGATTTTGAAAACAATTATGTAGAATTCATCATTATATACCAACTAACTAGCTAACTAACTACTACTACTACTACTACTAATAATAATAATAATACTATATAAAGTGAAAGTGTTTATGTGTGTGTCTATCTGTGTACATTTCCCAACACAATAACTCGGTCAATTTTCAGTCTACAGACTCAAAATTTGATATACAGCATATTGATTTTGGAAAAATCTTTCACATCCATTTTCGACTAGAAATTTGGCTGTTAATGGGTCAAAGCTCAATGATTAAACCTTTGCAAACTCTATTAAACTCCTCCGACAATTTGGAGTCTAAACACTTGAAATTTTAGATATACGTTCCTTGTACATGGATCTTACTAAATAACTTGATTTAAGCCCAAAACAATACATCTTCGGGGGTCATAATAGGAGGCAATGTTTTTACAAAATTGGCTTCTGTTGTCTCTATTAAATTACTAATACAATTTCTGGTCCAAACATATTAAATTTTTCATAAAGGAAACTCAGAGATAGGGCAAGCATTTTAATCGGTTTTTGTCGAAAATTTGAGCTACCAATATAATAAATCTATGTATGCATGTTTACATGTCTGCCTAAAACCTTCGACAGAGCTACGGATTTTTCACAAGATCGGTATCGTTTTGTAGCGCAACCCTTCAGACGACAAATACCGAAAAATTGGCTAAAACATTGTATTTTTTATCCTCAACTGGGCACTTTCCTACAGAGAGGGGTCGCTTTTTTCACCGATTTGTTGGAAAATCATCCTTTCTTTTCGATTGTCAAGCCTTAATTTAAACATACGCCACTTCCGGTTTTATGGTGGTCGTAACAGAAAAGACGTCAGTTTTTCCCGATCTTTTCCTCCTTCGCAGAACGGATTAGGGCATGCCTTCCTACTACCACTTTTTTTTTTGCTCAACACACACCTGCAAGCAGCCTGGAAACGCCGGCCCCCCATGCTATTACACACACACACACACACACACACACACACACACACACACACACACATATATATATATTTAATAAAACATGTAAAAAACACTTTGAAAAAGCGTTGAATACATATTTAATTTGAAAAGGAAACACTAAATAAGTGGATAGTCCTTAATCCGAGGATTTCGAAGAACACCTTTCCTTCTCATCAGAGGGTAGGAATTAGCAACTGCGGGATCGGATTTTTCATGCAAAAGTATTTGATGAAGCTGCAAGTAAGTAAAAAATCTTACTTGATAACGAAAAGTGAAGCATAGGAGAATAGGGCGAAGAAAAATGTGATTTCACGTGAATGGATATTCTGGTGAAAGGTAAAATATCCTATGACGGTAAAATCCAACAATGTAAATCCATAATCAATCGGCACCGTTTTCTGTTAGTCTTTTGCCTCTCCGTGCCACAGGGCATATGTCGTTTTACTTCATGGGGAAGTGTTTTCGGTATTGTGCAAAACTTACCTTGTGCAACTACCCTTACAAACTGTCCAATTTTAGAACGGAGCTATCACCCCACACACACACACACACACACACACACACACATATATATATATACTTATATATATATATATATATATATATATATTAATATGGTAGTAAGTTATAATATATATATGTATATATGCGCGCGTGTGTGTGTGTGTGTGATAGAGAGAAAGAGATCAAGAGAAAGATGAGAGTGCTACAAATAAACATGATGTAAATCACAGCACATACTAACCATATTTTATATAAGGGAGCATGATATATATCATTCTCTATATTCTGTTGCTTATATAATTAGGAAATACATCTTAAGGAAAAACGGTAATGTATTATTATGTAGAAAAACAAAACAATGAATTTGTTGCACTTTTTATTTATCGCTTTCTAGCTTTTTTTCTCTCTTTTCTTCTCTCTTTACTTCCTATCCCTCTTTCGCCTTCTCTCTTTTACTTGTTGGTTTCATTTCCACTTACATTCATTTTCCACTTCCCATTCTCTTCCCCTTTATTTCCGTTTGTATTCAATTTCCCCCAAGAAAATCGAAATGCGATGAGCATTGCATACATTACAAGCAAAACGGTTACACCATACATGTCAAAATAAACAAAACTAAAATATAACAAATAAAATAGAGCAACTGACCGAGCGTTAATGAAAGAAGGTGATAACTTTAACAATAGCACAATAAATCAGTGCAAACGCACTTCCTGTGTTTAATACTGACTTTGAGTTAGCATTGTGCATTGTAATTTCTCCTCACTGTTGGATCGGTTCGACTTGTTGTGCCACTGAAATTATGCGAACAGCGTTAGTCTAATAACTATTTCATTCAGAAGTTTACCTTACATCTTACAGACAGCAAGAAAAATTAGTGTGGATAAACCAATTACGGTATGGCATAACAACGTGAACAGATGCTTCAGATTATATGTTTTGTTACAATTACTGTGTTATTCAAACTATTATATAGATTAATTCATTTGCGGACTGTTATCCTGATCGCCATAGTTGTTGTTTTACTACGTTTCAGATAACGCCTCCCCTGGTCTTCCTCAGGTGATTAATCGTGAGGGAATAGGAATTCTGAGTCTAATAACTTATTTCCAGTTATTACCGCCTGCCATAATTGGTTACACCAGGTTTGACCAACTATTCCTCTGGCCTGCTTGGGTAGAATTAAAACAGCTCTCTTCAGGCAATACTCACTTGAAGCTAGAATCTTATTACGAGGAATCATAGCCGTCATCTAAATCGATTGCAAAACTATAAATAATTAAATTATATTATATGATATTTTTCGCGTAAATATTCTATCGACATAACTTTCGGTCTTCATCAGGTCGGTTGGTTGGTTGTTTTTGTTTTACGGCATATCAACCCTTTTCGGGTTATTTAATGCTGAATCCAAATATTTTTAAGACAATTTTTTTAATAGAATATATTTGTTGTTTTCAAGTCGGTTTCTATTTAACCCATAGTTGGAACCCTAACAGGTACTACCACTCCGGGTCAGAGTGGACCTGGGAGCAATGGTAATTAAAGGGCGGCTCCACACCTCCCAAAGCCCACAAGCTGGGGCCTCACCACTGGATATAGTTCAAGGTCATATCCAGGACCAAGGTCTTCGTCAGATGAGTTTTATTAAACCAGCGAGTATTTATGTCGATTTTGGAGCTGGCTACTCAATTTAGAAAAGAAGTGATGCAAGGGATAGGATTCCTGCTGATAATTAATGTAAAGCGATAGTTTTCGGGCAGGTTTTACGGCATATCGATTTCATGAAATATTCGATCGATTGTCAGCATTTATCTATGATTCATGTTTTAGACATATTAAAATATTTAATCATATTGGTTTGACCATTTTAAAGAGAGGTTTGTTTCTTGTTTTGGGCATGCCTCAACATAATTCAGTTTTGCAAATTAAAAGGTCATAAACAAAAACATCAATAGTTTATAAATTTTAGGTCAGGGGTACGCTGACCTGGTACAACCTTAATGCCTTTTGGGGGTTAAAGTTTAAATTATTTAAGTGAGTTAGACTTCCCTTGCAGTTATGAATTACTAAAACATTCTACGTGGTCATGGTTGACGAAACGAGAACATTTTAACCTCATGGATAAAAATAACAGTGTATTTCTAAATTCCGAACAGATTTATTATTTATAAAAATACACCTAAGTTCGGCGAAGTTCTTAAGAAGATCGGAATTTACATCGAATTAGATTTGAGGTAGAGATAATAGTTCGAAAATCCGAATACTTGTAATTGAACTGGAACACCATTTTTTACATCATTAATAACTCTTTTTCCTTTTGGTTAAGTATAAAATTAAGTGGTTGCACCTCCCACACTACCCTATCCTTCGTCGTTAAATAAGAGAAGTTCTTCCTCAACCGAGGTAATTTTTATTTTTGTTTCCGTCTAGTATATCCACTATTTTAGTAGCTTGATTTCCTCACATTGAAAAACAACCATGTGTCTAACTCCTCTCTCGTGCGGAGGTAAGTAAATAGACATATTAGCTGTGTGTTCCTAGAATAGAAGTGCTGGTTGAGTTTGAATTAAATAAATACGTATTAGATACGTTTAAAGCACAAAACAACGCATTATTACAAAATACACAGATATTTATTTCCTTTGAAATTTATATTGAAATTTATAAATATATTTTGAAGTAAAATATTTATTGATTCTGCCTACTCAATAATCGACGTTTATGCTCGACCAGGAAACGAAATTGGCATTATACACTTTTCGCATCTGATCTATTTATGTATAGCGTTGTACAGGGTTATACCCGCAGAGGCAACACGTTGTAGAAGAGGACGTCCAAGAAGTATAGGACAAGTATTAACTTTACTCTTTTTTTCTAAGAAAGGTATTTATTTCCGGGTACTTTCCTCAATAAACCGCGATTGTGCTTTCTTTCCCTGTCCTCTATTGTCTTAAACGTCATTTCAAACGTGCTCTCGAACGTACTCCTTCACATTTCTAACGTGATCGTTGACCCGTGCACACGTTCTTTTTTCTAGTTTCTTTGCACGCACCTATACCTTTCCATATGCGCCTCCGCGCTCTGTTATATATTTATAAAGGCCGACATGTTACTCGAGGATAAATGTAACTGTCTTTATCTGTTCCGCGGTGTGAAGACACACTGAGGATTTCTAACGATATTTAAGATTGATCAATATTTAATTATCCGAAGAGACGGATATGCATAAATTTGTTCGTATGGGATATGGAAATAACTATGTTGTAGTTTTTGCAAATAAATAAACAGGAGAATAAAGGAACATTATTCGCATGAAGTGTAGCTACACACTTGCAATCTATATTTGTTGTATGAATGCTTGTTTGCTGGATGAAAAAAAGTGTAAGCCATGTTTAGTTTTAGAACAGTTTTCAGTGGTGCTTTGTTCTACACAAGTCCTGGAGATGACAGGTTCTCAGTAGACAGTTCTCCACAAAGCAAAAGATTATTCCCGTGTTGACACGAAGAAAACATATGCGAAGTTTCTACAGAAAATTTAATATTTATGGAGACATTCAGGTTACTGATTGGTTGGTAGCAGAAGGTAAATTGATTCCATTCGTCATTTCCTAGCAGCATCGTTTATAAATAGAATCTCCCAAGGAGTCTGATGGGGATGGTCTCCTAGCGGCCTTGGCTGCAGGGAGACAGGGTAGAAGTACTCGTCAAGGTTCCGTTCTTGACACTCAGCCCGACAGATGAGGGGCCGGGAACCGGGCCTCCACCTATCGGACTTATGTACACCACCTGGGTAATACCTAGGAGGTCCACCCTCCGAGGCCTTGCCACCGGGCTTTCCGGTGGAGTAAGTTCATCGCTTACTGCCTGAGGCGCCCCTACCGGGGAATGCCGAGTGGGTTACTCAGGCAAGTTTTCAATTGCAAGAGTGCCCCTCCTTTAGGGGAGCCTGCTGGTTTCCCACTTTCCGGCCTTGTGACACATTTTGCTGAGGTGGGCAGCAAATAAATCTCTACTCCATCATAACACAAAAATATTGCAACAATTTACGCAAAACGTAGGGTAAAAATCAATGAGCAAGATCTGCAGGAAATTACTTGAGCGATTTCATTTTATAAAAAGACGGCTCGACAAATATGTGTTCACGTCAAATGTAAAGACAAACATTAGTCGATTGGGACGCAGACTCGTGTTATCTTGTTCCATAGATCGAATGTTCTACGAGTTATCCTCGATCAATGAGAAAAAAATAAATAAATGAAATATAATTGTTATGGTTCTAAATGTTTTGCCGGGCGTGCAGAGGAATTTTTGTATTGCTTTGTAGTCACCGCATATCCAGGCCCGATTCCACTCGCGGATAAGGATTAATGAATATGAGGTGGGAGTGTAGTAATCGTTAATGGTGTTAACTGGGTAGAATGAACTTATTTGCAATAGATTTGAAGGATACCATGGGGTATTAAATCGGGAAGCAGACCAGCGGAAAAGTGTTCCACAGACGGGAAGTTCTGGGAAAGATATTTTCTTCAAGGAATCTACGTTTAAATTTGGGCACAGAAGGAAACTGGGACAAATTCTATAAATGGTTGTAGCTCGTCGACTGCTTTTTGTGAAAGTTTGGAAGGGGGCCATATATTAGAGTTCAGTCCAGCACTTTCCATAAAAATAACAATAGAGAAGACACAGGCTCGCAGCATTTCTGTGGGAAAGGGCTGGCAAAGAAAAGAAAACGGCATCACCTATTAGGTCTCAAAACCAGTTTTGAACTCTATCAAGGTTGGATATGCTGAAAGTGGAAATAAGTCGACTACCTACTATAAATATCTCGAGGCCGTAGAGCAGGGCCACAAGGACGCTTTTTGTGTGAAAGTGGCTGCGTCGAAAATATACGGTATTTATCAATTATTCTTAAAATTTGTTTATTTGTAAAAAGATTTGATTTTTTGTTGTCTCCGGTTATCCCGATTTGCGCACTGACAAGATCATTCTTATGAAAGTGTTCCGAGCATTATTTCTTCCGACATAATATGACAAATTGGCACTCGGTTTTTATATAGGCACAATCTATAGAATATTGCTCTATGCGTATAATATGATTGGTCTATATAATTTATTAGTCGCATGTTTCAAGAGTTGCGTACCAACAGTATATACACGTTGTAAGCCATGGTTTTAAAATCAAACAGACATTCGGTAACTGTAGATCAAGTTTTATTTATATTAAAATTATAACATGGCAGGAGAGAATTCTTGTCGTTATGTGGATTTATGATGTTGTTAGTTGGTGCCTTACTCGTGTCTTTGTGCATGTCTTGTATTGAAATGTCGTGCATTGGAATTTGACCGTTGACTTATTTTTACACCAGTCTGGGTACATGGCGTTGCTCGGGTGTTTGCAGATTAGTGTTTAGCAAAAAGAAAAGAAAAGAAAAAAAGGCAGGCAGGCTCGAACCCGAACCGCGAAGGAGGAAAAGAACGTAAAAAAAACGTGGCGTATTTGCTGTTGCGCCCATCGCCAAACTGGAAGTGACATGGGTTTAAATTAAAGCTAGTCAATCAAAAAGAGGAGATGACTTTAAAAAATATCGACAAAAAAAGAAACCCCTTCCTGTAGAAATGTGCCCAGTTGAGGGTAAAATAATTAATGTTTTTAGTCAATTTTGCGATGTTTGTTGTCCGAAAAATGCGTCTTCAAAACGATATGGATGTCGTGAAAATGCGTCGCTTCTGTCAAAAGTTTTTCCGATACATACAAACATACATACTTACATACAATTAAACAGACAGGTGAAATTTATATTATAGATTATTCCTAATTTAATTTTTTATTGCTTCATTGCGTTGCAGTTTAACAATTTCAATTCAGTTAAAATATATGCTGTCGTTCTTTTATGCTCTCGACTGATCAACCGAAGCAAGCGGATGCAATCACCTGGTTTTCCTCTAGATGCATTTAATATATATCCGGACTTTGGCTGACACCGATTTTACACGCGCTCTATCTAATGGGTTGAGTTGTTTCAAGAGACCCCTTTGGCCATAGATTTATTGCGTTCACCACGACTTTTCAGCTCCAATAAACACCTATACCCTGATTTCGATAGGTTAATAAAGTAAAATATTGTACTGCAACTGGAATGTTCGAAGTGTTGCTGAGTCCTAATATTTAATTACGTTTTAAAGTTGATTCCGCATCACGCATATCTACAACTTTGTTATACATATTTAGACGGGGGGCAATTAAAAAAAGACATTTCGAACGTTTAATAGCTACAAAACACCTGTATCTCAGGCTTGAGTTCTCAATTTAATCGAACTTCGAATTTACCCTCTTTTACATATTTAAAATTTATATAATTCTTTGTAATTAATGTTGGTAAAAGTTTACCTAAAAATATTTATTTATTTTTTTTTAATTGTGTATTTCATACCTTTTTATCTTTATAAGTCGCTTATACATTTTATATTAATTCTCATTTTATTTGTTTTGTCCTAATTTGTTTTTCCGAATGAAGTATTGCAGGCGTTTTCTAAGAAAACAGGAGCGCAAAGTGCCGTTAAAACATTTAAAACTCGAATCGATTTTTTCCATAAAACGAATGTTAAAATATAATGACGATTACACTAGAGATGTGTTTATAAAATTAAAAAAAAAGTGTACGGAATTTATTTAGATAAATAGAATTTTGTATATAGTTTCATTTTCGATCGATTAGCAATTGTTCTGTTTGATAATTACATTAGTGTGTTTAATTGCCAATGATCTTTATTTTTTAACATTTATTTTGAGTTACTCCGTTAACTTTTTTGTGGTTAAGTAAACCAGTCGCTGATCCATTCAAATTAAATTTACTTGGAATTATTAATACAACGTTGATGTTTTAATAAACATTTTAGAGGTATTTGCCCTTTCTGAGCATAAAAAAAAACTCTCACCAAATAAACTAATTTGGTAATCTATATAAGTTTCTAGCTGGAAAAAATAATTCCGAGTAGATAGAAAAATGTTTGTCTTTTATTGTTTTTAAATATTAAAAAAAAACACAGGAAAAACTGAAAAGATTTGATTTTTTTTTTGTTTTTATTATTCTTTAAACAGTTATACAGAAATCGGTAAATTTTTACGATGTGACCCAACGTCGTTTAACACCGAAAATAGCGATAACTTTAATTAATTTTTTCTCCACTTACATAAATTTTTTACTTCAAATACATAAAGAAAACGAACACCAAATATGACAAATTACATTTTTGAGGGGGGACATTACGTTAGAAACATAAAATGACGAAAAATTAAAGTTAATTGTTTTGAAATTAATTTTTGGTAGATCTTCATTTTTAAGGGCTTCTGCCTACTTGACTAATAATTAGTGGTTCTGCATTTGCTATTTTGTTGCGATCGCAAAAAGGGGCATTCCCTGCTATTTTTTTTATTGAAGTAAACGTTCTAATGATTTATTTTTAATTATTTATTGGGGAGGGGCTTCCCTCCGGTGTTCAATATTCGGATAATAGTTTCTCCTCGTTGTATCACTTCTGGCGAAATATCTGGTGGAGAGGGCATCACGTTCTTCTTTTTTGGGGTGATTACATTTACATGTATTTACCCCTGTTTTATTTTTGGAATTATTGTGGGGTATCCACGTTACCCATGATGAAAAAGGATTAGCATAGTATGTGTGTTCGAAACGGAACTTCATGTCAATCCAAGCAACGCCGTGTACTTGTGCTACTGTTTATCTAAATTAAGAAAAATAAATTACTGTTTTCAAATGACAGAGGAGGTTCATTAAGATTAAGAACTAAATATTTTATAGTGTACTATTACAGATGATATGTGCGTGTACATATGCGTTTATATACGCATGAACATATATATGTAAATGTGCGTCACATATTAATCCACGTAACTTAGATAAATATTAGAGATTTAAATTTACTTTATATATTTGGTGTATTCTCTTAAATAATTTTTGCAGAAAATATGGCCATTATGTTTACGTCAAGCTCCTTATATCATATTTATTTCGTGTATATATAAAAAGATCAAATAATGTATGGCTCTCACATTACAAAAATCGTCCATTTTTTCATATTAAATTTTCACATGATCTGTACTAGCTTTTATATTGTTTTTATACTATATCAGGGTTTTGGATTATGTGTGTGTTGACTTATGAAAGCATTGTTTATGTGACAAGACACCTGCCTGATAATAAATTGTACATCGCCTTGTATAAAATTATTTAGATATACTTACAATCCTTTTTGTTTTCAAAGTATTTCGATTTCGCATTCATTTACTTAACACAAATAGTCAGATGCATTGTTATTTTGAATTTGAATATTTTTTTACCGAACTGGGGAACATGCCGTAAATTTCAAATCTGGAGTGTAAGGTGTTTACGCGAGAAATAATACATAATTCTACGAGAGAATCTTTTGGATACTGAGATGTGGCTAATGACTAGAAATATCATTACGAGTTACGACCTTTACCCGGTCATAACTCTCAAAACGAGAATAAGGTATATCTGTTAAGTAACTACGGAGTTCCGTTCGAAAATGCTGGGCATATTTTGCAATTAGGCTGAAATAGTGTAGTTTTACAAGATAAACATGAAAACGACCTGTGGTTACATCATCGTGGGGTGCTTGAAATAATATCATGATAATAAGAGCAAAATAATACAAATTACACTCGGGGAGAACATTTTTAGTTTTGGGGAAGTTGTCGAGATTTCTACAGCGGATTTTGGCTATTTTCGTACTGCTGAAAAAGGAAATGGCACTTTTTGTGCTAAGTTTATTTGTAAAAAAAAATCAGATCTTGTGTCAAAATCAATTACATTTTCGTGGTATTATCAGCTGATTTTTATCAACGCATATCATGAACATGTTTTATAAGAGAAACATTTTTGTTAACAGCATGTATTAATTTTCTGATAGACACAGATAATACTGCAATCTGAGTGGTGGGTATCTATAAAAGTAAGTTCGTATGAAGTGCATGTTGCTTCATTGAATCTAGTGTTTGTACTTCCGTTTGCTTGAACTTCAGGAATGCTCACCGGCAAGGATGCCCCTCCTCCGATTCAAGCAGACAACTGTTTCTCAATGACTTCGATACATCTTCATCTCTTTCAGGTCCTGATGAAATCTTCACCCCTAGCTTATAACGCATTGAAAGAGGTTCCCAGATAACTGGTCTATATGTGAAAATAGGTAGTGCACCTTGAGACTCAACTTGCATCCCATGATTCTGAAAGCAGTATGTTGTTTACAACTTCTGCGTTGTTTTCAGCTTTATTTTAGCCAAGAAAGTACTTAAGTATAAGAACAAATGGCTTGCACGCTTCCAGTTATACGTGGCTCAATTAGTTTTCGAACTCTTGATATCTGATAAGTTGGCAGATCTGAGAACCGTAAAAGATACCAGTTTGCAACTTCTTTTGGAAAAACCTGGCACACGTAAATAAAGCAGTCACAATTCCTGTTCCAATCCTTGTGTAATTGTTTAATAAAGCTGAACCTGATGTTTAGTGATAGGAAGAGCACTCTGTCTTTGTTCACAAGAGTTTCGTTGATGATGTCCCATTCCTTGCAAGCATTAATTCCTCCAGCCCTGAACACCATTATTTCGAACGTTTTTGGCTTCAAACCGTATATATTATCGACATAATCACGCAGAACTATCGAACCTGGATAGTTATTGCCATTAAAATAATCATAACAAATAAACATATTCGACGTGGCATCCCCCCACTCGAACCTGTCGCTTGCGCAGAATCTCGGTCCCGCCTCGACCTGAGAGATTCAACACCCAGCACAAGATAACTGTCATTATATGAAGAGGCTTTGGTTTTATTAGCAATATATACACTAGTAAATATTAGGGCTGGTATATGCGTTCGTTAAGTTGGAAAATGAATGGAGTAATAGCCGTGTGAAACTTACAAATAGTAATAAGATTTTCGGGAAAAAAGGAAATGATTCGTTTAAGATTTCGATAGTGTGTGTATTTATAGTTTACCTTATAGAATTGAACGCACCGTCCGTCAAGAACGGCAAATATTTATTGTTTTACCAGGTATTTATTTCTGCGCAAAAAAGGTAAAAGTCAGTTCGCTTCTGAATTTGACACACTGAGTAATAGAATTGAATTCACCGTCAGCGGCGAGCGTAGCTTGGGTAATCAGTTATTTTGGTTTCATATTTTTTTCAATTGTTATTCAAGATATTCTGTGCAATATCGGAAAAGCAGGTTCGCTTTGAGATTTCGATCGAAAGAAATATTTCTAAATGATTTATTAAAGAATGCCCTTTCGATCGATAATAAGATGAAAATGTCCACTAAATTTGCGGAACATTTAATCCGAGATTATGAGATTATATTTGGCTTAGAAAAATTCAGTCGGATTGGTATTGACAATTGACCAATCCGCAACTTCAGGAGTCGATTTGGCACTCATTAAGTGCTAGACTGAGGGGCGGCTGGGTGCGCGATTGCCCGAACACATTCTCAGGATAAATAATAATGGAGAGCTTTTTACCAGTTTTTATCTCTGCCAAGTTACCAAGTAAGTTAGGTTTTGTTAAGATCCAGCACTCACTCCCGATAAGCAGTTCCATTAGACTCCCCGTCAGAGTCGCTCGTCAATGTCTCACCAAAGTTTCATTTGATTCAGCAGAGACTGAGAATGCATCTCTTGAGTTTAGAATTCTGGGGGCGGATCTAAATTTGTGTGAGCAGATTCAATTCTACAAACGTCTACGATGTTTCATGAATTTCGGACTCAGAAAAATCGGTTAGAGAAATGTCATATTCTCCAGATATTGAAGTAAAAATGGAGGAATAAAAACGTAAGCCAGAGAAAAAACAAGAACCAGATTATTTATAAGGTAAACCTTAGATGACGAGAGAGAAAAACATAGAGAAAAAAGCTATGGTGCCCGTTACTGACTTTGGTTGACAATAATGTTGGTTCACATATTTTCCGTTGTTTTTTCTTTGGTCACTAATTTTTTCTCTCACTTTTTTTTATTGTTTGAATTATGGACATTGTTTTAATATGCATATGTTTGGAATTCAACCCTGGCTAGAGGCAATGATTACATTTGGGAGCGCGGTTTCTGATTGACGACATATTGGCTCGTTGCGCAACTTTCTCTCTGTTGGAGATCGCAAGCTCGTAACCCATTGGTTTTGGCACACCAGAACTGGCAATCTGTAACGGCGTTTTAACCATCAACTTCTTCTAAAACGATCCAAAGATGCGTACATGTGAACTAAAACATTAAAAAAAAAAACGGCATTGACCTGTTTGAAAAGAATGTGACTTTAGGATTTAGCGTATCAGATCCGTCGTAAATCAGCTGATGCAATGCAGACAGCAAATTAGTTTTTGATCAGTGTTACGAATCATTATCGGAGGCCTCAATGACATTAATATAAGATTAAATATGTTTCTAATGTAAATATTTTTTTAAAGAATATTTAGCTTGAATGGTATGTTAAGAAATGTATTCTTTTTACTTTACTTTATTGCATGTTTAATTTAATTTTTTTTGAACTTGAGATGCAATACATATCAAGGTCTAAAGCTACACGAAGATAAGAATAACGAATATAAGGTGATAGTGTAAAAATTGTTTATAGGTTACATATTGTAGAATTTGATTATTTATGGTGACGTATCAACAAGAACCTGTTTAAATTTGGTTTGAAGTTAATTGTGTTTTATTCAGCAGGGAAGCAGAAGAGCGAAACAGTGTTCCAAAGGCGGACAGTTCCTAGAAAGGAATCTTTGTATATGGAATCTGTGTTTATATTTAGGCATAGATGCAGAGTGGGGAAATCGTTTATAGTAGACATAGCTAGTCGAGTGTTTTTTGAAGGTGTTACCAAAGGAACCATAGATTGAAGTTCAGTCGAGCACTTGCATGAATATAACAATACGTCACAGACAGACTCGCAACGTCTATTTTGTGCGAAAGAAGTTGAAGAGATGGAACACGGGCATGTTACAATAAAAACGACCTCTTTGAAAAAAAAAAGATTTGTAAAACGCGTAGCAGACAGTCATACACAGATAGGAGATAAATGATTTAATATTTAGAAAATACAGATGGAAATTAAATAAAATTCACAAAGAAAGCAAAGTAGCATAAATCATGATAAAATACCCAATAATGTGTGTTTCAATTAGAACACTTCAACATTTCAGCACTGACACGACCTGTTTTCGTTTGCACTGCTAAACATTTTTATAAAGTAGGCGAGAGTAATAGTAAGAGGTAATAAAGGCAAGTAAGAATAAACAGGAAATGATTAAAGAGATAGCACACAGTTGCGATGATAAAATGAAAAAAAGAACAAAGTAAGTTTTAATGCGAGTGAGAGAGAAATAGTACAAGTTAGAGAAGAACCGTGCTCAGAATGAAATCCACAAGAAAACAGGACACTGATAAGATCTCACGAGTTGATTAACACTTCTTACGGCATTATAGTCGCCATTTTAGAAAGAATTACCATCTTTTTTCTTAAACCATGTATTTCATAGATTTGGCGTTATTCCTAATTGCACAGCTTAACGTTGCGAATAATCACGGTATGAAAAGTTAAGAGTTGCAAAATATATAGCAAACGCCTTAGCATAATTGACTTATACATCATCGTTAATCTAAAACGCTGATTATACAGTTTTCCCTTATTTGAATTGCCCCTATATCTTTGTTCGGACCACTCTTTTTATCTTCGATATTATACCCACAAGGTATCAATTGATGTAAGATAAAATATGCTCGAGAATTTATAAGATATACATGTGTTCGGAGTAATAGGTTAATTCTGATATTTTCCCATGGAGTAGTAACGATATACACGCATATATCTATATCTAATTAAATACCTAATTAATTGAATACAAAGATTACATCATACAAATATTAAATATATGAGATAAAATACTTGAAATAAATACAGACTAACATAAAAAAATTGCATATGATCAACATACATAAATGTTTACCATATTTAACAATTAATACACGCACGTATACCAGTTATCATAGGTGCCACAGGACTTATGAAGAAGAACCTGAAGTCCTACCTTACTAATATTCCTGGTGAACAAAGTGCAAAAGAGATTCAGACAATTGCACTTAAGGGAACAGCGAGGATACTAAAAAGAGCTCTCGGTTGGTTTCAATAAAAAAGCGGGGCAATGTTGGCAGTTGGTTTGGCTGCCCCATACCCAGCATTACAATCTTCAAAGGAAGAAAAAAAAGAAAACAATATACATTTCTCTCTCTCTGTCTCTCTCTCTCGCTCTCTCTCTCTCTCTCTCTCTCTCTATATATATATATATATATATATATATATATATATATATATGTAAACAATTTGACTCAAACATATGACTTAATTATTATTCGCATTCTGACTGACATATTAGTTAATATAAATTCTTATGATAAAACAAAGAGATCCAAGCCGATAAAATATGTAACTTTCTACATAAAATGATTACATTTTCCTCCTAAACAATACCTGCTGCTGATGAAGATCCCAGATTGAAAGCGCTCGAAATCAAATGGCCTGTGAGGAATCATCAAACTTCCAACCATACTATTTCCTATCAGAGATTAATAAAACTGATATCCGCATCAAGAGAAGCAACACAAACATCAGATAAATAGTAATCTCCACCGTATTCAACCAGATATGCCTTGAAAATGAATATACGTTGTGTGTGTATGTTTTTTGTGCGTAGTTTATTTATATTTGTGTGTGTGTATATATATATATATATATATATATATATATATATCTATATTTATATATATACATATATATACACAAATATTTATATATATATATATATATATATATATATATATATATATATTAATAATCGCTCGAAAGAGTAGGACACAAAATGATTTAAATAATAACAAATACGTTTACTGTCGAGGACTACTATTGACCGTAACCAGTCATAGATTCCTTTGGAAATGTTCATCTCTATTTTTCTCGTTTATATATATATATATATATATATATATATATATATATATATATATATATATATATATATATATATACTTTAAATCCCGCTCGAAACTGGAGCATTATACATGTAAATTCGCTTCTCTTCGCCATAACAACAAAATGAAGAAAGAAAAAAAATCACGAACTAACTTTCGATCCTGATGAGGCTATGTATTAGCGAAATATCGGACTTACAGAAAAATCAGTTAATAAAAATGATTTTATCATTATGTTCGACACTTCAAAGTTTTCAAATTATCACTTACATTTTACTTTAAAATAAGTGACTTCAAAAAGTGTATGGCCATGTTTTACATTAAATCCCGCTCAAAACTGGAGATTATACACTTGAAATCACCGGAATCACACGTAAATTCTCTTCTCTTCGCCATAACGCCAAAATGATGACAAAGAAAAAGAAAAATTCACGGCCCGGTCTGTCGACCCTGATGCGGCTATGTCTCCGCGAATTTACAAAAAAGAATCAGTAAATAAAAATAAGTTTATCATTATATTCAACACTTCAAAGTGTTCAAATTCCCACTTAAAAAAATGATATATATATATATATATATATTATATATATACGCTTAATGTGAAGCATGCATGGTCCCCCGTGATTGCACAGTAAACGAGGCATAAAAAATGGCTAAGTTTAGCATCCCCCTCTATTTAGCGCCAAAAGACCTCAGAAGACGTCAACCCCTGGTGAAAATGAAAAAAACGTGCAGTTTTAGGCCTTATCATATGCAAATTTGAGTTGTGCACCATGCAATAAAGAAAGGACTACGTCCATCGTTTGCCATCCCCTTACTGACCCTTACAAACTCCTAGGTTTTAACATAATTTAATTTGAGTTCAGCACTAAGCAAAACTGCTGAATAGACATACACAGAAAATGTTAAACCAATACGGTGGAATAGTAAAAATAATGGAGTGTTTTGATGAGACCTAAAAAAGCCCGAACTATAGACAAACAGAATTATACAGAAAACCATAAGTTAATTATAATATCTCAGAAAAATTTATAAAAATCAAAACCATATTTTTTTTAATAAGCACAAAGTGTTAAATTTAGCTATATTCACTTGAAAGGCACCACTGGGGGGGAGCAAGCAGAGTTTTCCCGGAAATTTCATTCTGTTACTAGTTTTAATCGGATCATGTTTAATGTTTTTTGCACTAAAAAAAAATCATTGAAAATTTTATATCTATATCATTAATTGCAAGATGAAAGATAATGTTTTTAAATTGCAACAAAATGTGCATTACATAAAATAAATCCAAGGTATTTTTTTTTATTCAATTTAGATTAAATTTTTATACCTTGCTTTGTAAAATATATAAAAGTACACTTTGAAAATAAATAAATTTCAAATTTAATCTTGTACCTTTATTTTTAAGCCAAGCTTATAGTAAAACCATTTTTTTTAACAATTTTCATGCCTTGAATGAAATGCTTTTCTAACTTATATCTTATCTTTTTTTTAAGATTATATTTTAAAACGCTCCTTCTCTCTATTCTAGTTTGCGTTTCTCCTCACACCACAACCCATTTTTGCAGTCCCCTCTTTGATAATTGAAGGTCTGAATATTCTCTCTGTTTCAGTTTGTATTTCTCCTCATACCACAACTTATTTTTGCAACCCTCTCTTTGTAGTATTACTGGACTGAATATTCTCTTTGTTTCAGTTTGTATTCCTCCTAACACCACAACTCATGTTTTGCCACCTCCTCTTTGTAATACAGGTCTGAATAATGAGAAAATCTGAACTTTTTGTAACAAAAACTTTAACATAACTTTTTTAGATTAAATTTTTGTAAACATCTTTCCGAGTAGAAAATCTTCAAAAATTAATAGGACACATATTTCATATAGGTTTCATTAACAAATATTCAGTATAAAACGAGAAATATAAAGATGAAAATTTCAAAAGTATTGTATAAATTGTTACGGTCAATAGTAGTCCTCGTCAGCGAAAGTCTGTTATTGTTATTCTATTATTATTCTTATTTAAAAGAGTGTGTGTCCTTATCTTTCGCTCCAGGACTAATATATATATATATGTATATATATATATATATATATATATATATATATATATATGTAAATATATATAAATTATATATATATGTAAATTATATATATATATATATATGTAAATTATATATATATAAACATATATATAAATACTTATAAATATATATATATATATATATATATATATATATATATATATATATATATATATATATATATATATATATATATATATATATATGACACAAAAATAACTGGATAAAAAAATTAAAAAAATTGACGGTAGAAATGCATATAAAAATCGGGACTATTACTTATATAATATATCCCGGACAAAAGTGCGAATCATTGAGTGTTATGCTTTTCATGTTTTCATTTACAATTATAACTTACATAAGTTCAGTTCAGATTTATATCAGAATATATAAGTAAATTTAGCCCATCTCTCAAACTATGTCGTCTTGCGCAAATCGCTGCGCAAACCGACCTACTCGTTTTAAATAGACGCAGCCGTTACAGTAGACGTGTTTTTAATGCAGAACGCATTATACGTTGCAAGCAATCGATTTTCCACGCAGAAAATATAAGCAGGTGGAACAGTCTGTGAAAAAATAATGAAACAATTAGTCTAATTAGTGTTCAATTAGTCGAGTTGAGAACGAGGAGCAGCGGTCCTGAACTGCGTTCAATATCTACGGCATCGGGCATTATTACTTTTCGTTCTTTATTAGTTTAGATGGCGCTCAACTCACGTCTAGCCTGCACGAAAACATACAACCGAGTGTAGGATTCATAAACTTATACGTATTACTCTATATTGTTTAGAATGTATGTCATATATGAATATGAATCGACTGTTAAATATAACTAGTATACTATAATGTATTTGTTATTTCGTGAGAAGAGTTACATTTAAAAAAAAAACGAAAACTTTGTAGTATACATTCAACAACTTGAAAGGTAAGTGTAAAGCGGACAAACCACAGTGATATATTTATGTCATAAAATAATCATTTAAGCCCGGCGTTGCCCGGGTGTTTGGAAGTGTATGTTGAGAAAAAAAATATGTAAATTTTTTAAAAACTTTACCCCCTATTATGATCCTTGACATTTATTTTTTTGGGCTCAAATGAAGTTATAAGTAAGATCTATGTCCAAGGAACATATATCTAAAGTTTCAAGTGTTTATACCCACAATTGGCGGAGGAGTTTGGGAGACTTCTTAAAGGTCAAATCTTTGAACTTTGACCTTTAATAACTAAATTTCATGGCGAAAACCGATCACAACGATTTTCCCAAATTTCAACACCTTTTATATCAAATTTCGAGTCTGTAGAATTAAAATTGACAGAGTTATTGCGTAGGCAAATGTACACACACAGACACACACCCACGTTCCCTTTTATAGATATGCTAGCAGTTCAGCCCGGCGTTGCCTGGATGTTTGGATGTGTATGTTGAGCAAAAAAAAAAGGCAAACAAAAAAAAAGGAAGGCAGGCTGGAACCCGTAACGGGAAAGAGGAAAAGCACGGGGGAAATCTGACGTCTATGCTGTTACGAGCACCGCCAAACGGGAAGTGACACTTTTTTAAATTAAGGCTAGACAGTCGAAAGGGGAGTATGACTTTCAAAAATATCGGCGAAAAAAGCGACCCCCCTCTGTAGAAAAGTTCCCAGTTGAAGGTGAAGGTATTAATGGTTTTAGCCATTTTTTCGATATTTGTCGTCTGAAAGGTCGGGTATTGAAACGATACTGATGTTGGTAAAATCCCTATCCTCTGTCAAAGTTTTAGGCAGACATGCAAACAGACATACTTATACATATATTTATATATTGATAACTAAAAATTTTCCACCCACACCGATTAAAAAGCTTTCCCTATCTCTGAATACCCTTTATGTAAAATTTCAAATGTTTAGACCAGAAATTGTCTGAGTTATTTGGAAGAACCCGCAGAGGTCAATCTTTTAAAACTTTGACTTCTATTATGACCCCTTGATCTTTATTGGTTTGGGCTAAAATTCAGTTATTAAGTGAGATCCATGTCCAAGAAATCATTATCTAAAATTTCAAGTCTTAAGACCTAAAATCAGCTAAGGAGATTGGTAGAGTTCTCAATGGGCAAATCGTTGAACTTCGACCACTTAACAAATAATTTTAGGCCGAACACGAATTACATAAATGTTTCCAAATCTCAGTACCCTGTGTTTAAAATGTTGAGTCTGTAGACCAAAAATTGAGAAAGTTATTGCGTGTGGAAATATACACAGACGGACACACAGACACGTTGCCCTGTTGTTTCAAGGTGTGTGCTTAGCAAAAAAATAAAAATAATATATAAAAATGTGGTAGTAGGTAGGCGGGCTCGAACCCGTACCGCGAAGGTAGAAAAGAACGGGGGAAAAACCTGGTGTCTTTGCTGTTACAACCACCGCCAAACCGTAAGTTACGAAGGCTTTAATTAAGGCTAGAAAATCGAAAGAAAGGATGATTTTCAAAAATATTGGCGATAAAAGCGAGCCCCCTGTAGAAACGTGCCCAGTCGAAGGTGACGATATTAATGGTTTTAGCCAATATTTCGATATTCATCGTCTGTAGGGTTGAATTTTAAAAAAGATATTAATCTTGTAAAAGTCAGTCGCCTTTCTCGAAAATTTTAGGCTGACATGCAAACATACATGCATATGTACATTTATATATTGGTACTTAAAAATTGTCGATCGATACCGATTAAAAAGCTTGCCATATGTCTGAATACCCTTTATGTAAAATTTCAAATGTTTAGACCAGAAATTGTCTGAGTAATTTGGTATAGACCGCAGAGGTCAATTTTTTTTTTAAATTTTACCCTTTAACATTTATTGTTTTGGGCTCAAACCAAGTTATTAAGTTAGATCCATGGCCAACGAAACTATATCTAACATTTCAAGTGTTTATAACCAAAATTGTCGGAGAAGTTTGTTAGAGTTCTCAATGGTAAAATCGTTAAACTTTGACCCATTTACAGACAAATTATGGGCCGAAAACCGATTACAAAGATTTTCCCTACTCTCAGTACTCTGTATATAAAATTTCGAGTCTGTAGACTGAAAAATCATAGAGTTATTGCGTAAGAAAATGCACAGTAACAGACAGGCAGACAGACAGACAGACACACACACACACCTTCACTGTTATAGATATACTAGCATTTCAGCCCGGCGTGGCTCAAGTGTTTGGAGGTGTGTCTTAAGCAAAAAAAATAAATAAATAAATGGTAGTAGGGAGCTAGGCTCGAACCGCAAAGGAGGAAAACAACGGGGAAAAACCTGACGTCTTTTCTGTTACAACCACCGCACACAATTGGAAGTAAGGCTAGGCAATCGAAAGGAGAGCACGACTTTAAAAAATATCGGCGACAAACGCGACCCCCTGTAGAAAAGTGTCCAGCTGAAGGTGAGTTTATTAATCTTTATAGCTAATTTTTCGACATTTCTCGTCTGAAAGGTCGAACTTCAAAACGATACTGATTTTGTAAAAATCCGTTGCTCGTGTCGAAATTTTTAGGCAGATATGCAAATACATACATGCATTAGTAATCTCCAAAAATACCGTTAGGGCTTACAACATGGCCGCCAGAAGAGTCAACAAAAAACTGCGAATAAAATATATAAAACTCGTAATTTCTGTTTTTAAAGTGGGTTGTCAATTTTCTTTATGAAATATACTTCCAAAATAAACTATTACAGTCGTTTAAAACATAATAGAAGTATTATTTTTTATTTTTTAAAAACAATGTTTACAAAATGTCTACGAACGTGCGTACATACATACATACGCATACATACATACATACATAGGCATACATGCATACATACATACATACATACATTTATATATTGGTAAGTAAATATTGTCGACCCAAACCGATTATAAAACTTGCCCTATCTCTGATTACCCTTTATGTTAAATTTAAACTGTTTAAACAAGAAATTGACTGAGTAACCCCGGGGAGACCGCAGAGGTCAATTTATGTTTTAAGTTTGACTCCTATTATGAAACCTTAACATTTATTGTTTTGGGTTAAAATCAAGTTATTAAGTATGCCTAAAATTGCAATCTTTTAGACCTAAAATTGGCGGAGGAGTTTGGTAGAGTTCTCAAAGGTTAAATCGTTTCATTTTGAACCTTCGACAGCCAAATTTCTGGCCGAAAACCGATCACATAGTTGTTCCCAAATCTCAGTACCCGGTATATCAAATTTGGGGTCTGTAGATTAAAATTGAGAGAGTTATTACGTAGGGAAATGTACACGCAGACACACAGATACACAGACACGTTCATTTATATATATATATATATATATATATATATATATATATATATATATATATATATATACTAGCAATGGGTGCCGAGCATTGTCCGGGGTGCTTGGAGGTTTATGCTGAGCCAAAAAGAAAAAAAACGGTAATTTTTTTTAACTTTTACCCCTATAATAACCCCTAAATATGTATTGTATTGGGCTGGGCTCAAATCAGCTCATTATGTTAGATCCATGTCCCAGAAACAGATATCTAAAATATCAAGTGCTTAAACCCAAAATTGTCGGAGGAGTTTGGTAGTGTTCTGAAAGGTCAAATCGTTGAATTTTCACCACTTAACATGAAATTTCTGGCCGACGCCCGATCACATCGATTTTCCCAAATCTCAGTACCTTGTATATTAAATTTCGAGTCTGTAGACTAAAAATTGACAGAGTTATTGCATAGGGAAATGCACAAAAACAGACAGACAGACAGACAGACACACAGACACGTTCACTTTTATAGGTATACTAGCATAGGTACCCGGCGTTGCCCGGGTGTTTGGAGGCGTATGCTGAGCAAATACAAAAAATAAAGGGTAAATTTTTTAAACTTTGATCCGTATTATTATCCCTTAACATTTAGTCTTTTGGGCTCAAATCACGTTATTAAGTTAGATCCATGTCTAAGGAACGTATATCTAAAATTTCAAGTGTTTAGACCCAAAATTGGAGGAGGGGTTCGGTAGAGTTGTAAAATCGCTGAACGTTGACCCCTTAACAGCGAAATTTCTGTCCGAAAACCGATCGCATCTATTTTCCCAAATCTCAGTATTCCGTATATCAAATTTCGAGTCTGTTGACTGAAAATTAACAGAGTTAAATCGAAGAAAAATGTACACAATCACACACACAGACACACAGACAAATTCAGTTTTATATATATATATATATATATATATATATATATGTGTCTGTGTGTGTATATATATATATATATATATATATATATATATAGAGAGAGAGAGAGAGAGAGAGATAGAGATAGATAGATAGATAGATAAATTGGATGCTATGTATAGTAATTATTTCAAAAGTATTAAAAAAGACTCATACGTCATCACCGAGAATCGAAACAAAAGCGTTGCGCGCACGATTTAATTTTCCTTTTCCGTTAATGACTGGGCACTGAAAACATGTTTACTGCAAGGCTAAAAATTAAACATGAACCAATAGCTACTACGTTATGCATTCGTAATTCCGATGTTTACCTTCATCTGGCAAATTACATTTTTTTTTTTAATTTTCACACTTTTGCACCGATTTTTCCGAAATATAGTTTCGCATGGATTCAAATACATTGTATATGAAGTTTCATGTATGTAGACCAACAACTCGGGGGGGGGAGTTTGGTAGGCAACATTAGTTAAACAAAAATATATACGTATACATAAATATATATGTTGTGTTTATTATAAACTTTTTACGCAAATATTATGCAAGTATTAATCATGTAGAATATCTGCATGAATATAATTACACGTAATATTTAACTAAAGATGATTATCCCATTAGAAAACCGAATAAACTGCTAGGGAATTAATTAAAATGAATGTCTTAACGAATATGCAACTTAGCTAGATCTTTTGCTAGTAAAGCAATTCCACAACCCATATATGAGAAAATTATTTTTCCTTATTAAATAAATCGAAAAGACGGTTTTTATTATGAATATCAATACACACATAGGAACAACGAATTTATAGGCATATAGATGTACCAACATAGGGTGACACATGACAACGATAATACATAAAAAGCTAAATGAGAGAGTGTAGATTTATTCACTTTATTCTAAATGACGTGTGATGATGTGAATGAGCAGGCTTCATTTGCAAACATGTACGCCGAGTATATTATCGCATGTAGGCTGTACTATTTAATATATCAAACGATTAACGATATGCATTTATGTGGGTATAATAATTAATGAAACGTGCATTTTGTTACAAACATATTTTATCTATATTACATAATCAATTTTTACTGGAACTCTATCAATCAATAGGAAAACGTCTTGACATTTTTGCTTACGAATCTACTTTACAATTAAAATAAATATACATCGACGTGTTTAACATTTAAAGTATTTACAGCTTTTGGATTTATCCTAGCATACTTATATTATATACTAGCAGATAAGCCTGGCTTTGCTCGGGTCCAATATACTGTCTATAACTTGTCCTACGTGTGAATACACTTTATGTAAGATCTCAAATGTTTAGATAAAAATCTGTCTGAGTAATTGCGTAGTAACCGCAGAGGTCAACGTTTTAAAACTTTGATCCCGATTTTTACACCATAACATTTATTATTTTGGTTTCAAATACAAAGTTTTACCCGTGTCCAAATAACCTACATCTAAAATTTCAAGTCTTTAGTCCCAACATTGGTTGAGATATTTGGTTGAATCTGCAAATACCAACTTTTTCAACTTTGACCTTTTGGCAGTAAAATCTTCGCCCCAAAACTGATTAAAACAATTGCAGCATATCTTAATACTCGTAACCTATAAATGTCAAATGTTTAGACCCAAAATTGACTAGAGGCCGCAAAGATAAAAATCTTTGGAACTTTCACCCCTTGACAACTCAATTTTTTTTTTACCCAATTCGATTATAAAGCTTCCCCTATCTGTGAATACACTTTATGTAAAATTTCAAATGTTTAGACAAGAAGCTGGCTGAATAATTTGGTAGAGACCAAAGAAGTTCAATGTTTTTTAACTTAGACGCTCAATTTTGACCCGTTAACCGTTGGACCCGTTTGGGGGGCTCAAATCAAATTATAAAGTTTGATACATGTCCAAGTTACCTTCATTTCAAATTACAAGATTTTAGATAAAAATTGGCGGAGGAGTTTGGTAGAATTATAAAATGTCAATTCGTTGAACTTTGACCCTTTTACATCCAAATTCCTGGCCCAAAACAAAGTAAAGGTTTTATCCCGAATCGTAATACTTCTTATGTAAAAATTCTGACTCTGTAGACCGAAAATGTACTGAGTTATTTGGTAGGTAAATGTACACAAACACACACATACAGAAACTTTCACTTTTATAGATATATAGATTGGGGACTCTCCGTCAGTAGCAATTAAATTGGCTAGTGTAAATCTTCATAAGGGTCACACTGACTGCGTGATATCAAAGATCTTTAAGGCAAAATCCCCCCCAAGATGTTATAAATCATGAGTGACGTTAATTAGAGGTTGTGATTATAGAGGTAAAACGCCATGAAGGCAACAGAGATAATATATAATGACGTCACCGTATATGCTGGAGAAAAAAGTAAGTTTTTCAGGTCACTGTCTTAAAGAAGCCACGCGAACGAGGCCCTGCCAACAAAGGAGGTAACTTCATTCAAAGTCGATATCTGTTCGTGCGTGTCAATCATTCTTCGAACATAGAAAGTTAGGTTTAACAAGTAAATAACTAACAGCCATATCATTAGTTTTTTTTTTACTG
Organism: Euprymna scolopes; assembly: GCF_053919585.1. Classification (NCBI taxonomy): domain Eukaryota; kingdom Metazoa; phylum Mollusca; class Cephalopoda; order Sepiida; family Sepiolidae; genus Euprymna; species Euprymna scolopes. Next base: position 78,131,639 of record NC_136509.1, read on the forward strand.
CGTCCATTATAACTAAATAAAACTTGAATAAAATTCAGCAAACGTAAACTTGTGTATTTCGTTATGAAAAGAGTTCCATTCATCAAGGTTTAACAAACAAGACGATCAATGACCACTATTGAAAATCAGCGAATAAGAAACAGCAGTGTCAGACAACGCGATAAAAGTTCTCGTATAAACGTCCACGTGTACGTATAAAGATAAGAAAAACACGGCGCCAGATAGGGAGATGAAATACCAACATATAAACAGCGCGCTTAAATAACGGCTTATATCCATGTCTTTTTCTTTATATTGTTAGCAAGCTACATAATTTATCAAGGTCCGAAGATTGCGGTCGTTGATTAATAACTATAGAGTATTCACTGAGATTATAGTGTAAACATCTGTAGCAGTAGTAATTAAATGCAATTTTATTATTTAAGAAAATGGCTAACACTATCTTGTTTACATTAAATTTTTTATCGAGTGGTAAGAGAGCTAGCATAATAGAATAAAATATACGAGCAGTTGTAAGCCTAGATTGATGTACATATGAGGATTTTACATGAAAATAACGATTAAGCAGACAAAAAATGCTGATATGATTGAACATGTAAATAAGGTGCCATTGAAATATATAGGAAAGAATAGATGCATAAATATGCATACTACGTTTATATAAATATTATATATATATATATATATATATATATATATATATATAAATATATATATATATATATATATATATATATATATATATATATATATATATACTGGGAAATAAACAAAAACAACAAAAAGGAATTACTTCAGATTTGTATTTTTTTTTCGGATCTTATAATTCTTTCGACGTAAACCAGACAATTTTAAAATTTAAATTATTTAAAAATGTCCTTATATATATATATATATATATATATATATATATATATATATATATATATATATATATATATATATATAGGCGTGCTTGATTACAGAAATGTTAATCAGGTAGCTTAATATTTGAGTCAATTCACATGGCATACATTCTTATTGATATATGTACATTGCTATTAGTTTATTTAGTTTAACTATATTACAGCCTTGGATTAATCTCTTCACACACACATACACAGACACACATATATATATATATATATATATATATATATAAAATATATATATATATATAATATATATATTATATATATATATTTTTTTTTTTTTTAAGTAATAGACGGAAGTTTCTCGAGAGCTCTTTCGGCTATCATCTCGTCAGGAGAAAATCGATAGCAACCTAAATAATATTGTAACGAAAATAAAGAGTTCTATAGGGGAACTTATTAAATGTGCCAAAACTACGGGACACTAATTAAATTTATTTACGTTTAAAAACGATTAAAATATTTGCACAACGAGGGAGAAAAAAAAAGCGGGAGAAAAATTCAAAGTTCCCCAAAGAGAAACAATACGTTTGATGTTTCTTTTTGCCGGCACAAAGAAGGTTGACGCATCGCGATAGAGACGGCGTCCAAAATCTTGAAATGGTTTTTGGAGCCCGCTCTATGTAGCACCTCGAACCAATCTATTTTATATCTATCGGCACAGCACGGGTTGTCAACCAAATGCTGGCCAATAGCAGAGTGACAGCGTTACAGCGTTAGGTTGCTATCGATTTCCTCCTGACGAGATGATAGCCGAAAGAGCTCTCGAGAAACTTCCGCCTATTACTTTTTTAAAAACTATATACAAATTCTGTACCTCTAAACATTTATATATATATATATATATATATATATATATATATATATATATATATATATATATATACACACACATATATATATATATATCCTGGGCCTAACTCTCTTCCTGATTTACATCCATGATTTTCCAAACCACATCCTTAAATTATTCGTAGATATTTATGCTGACGACACTACCATCTATGGTAGCACTTCGAAGACCGTAAACAACCAAGTTTACTCTCTCTGTCTCTCTCTCTCTCTCTCTCTCTTTCTCTCCTCTGATCTTGAGCACGTGGAACAATGTGGAAAAAGTGTCTGGTTAGTTTTCATGCATCTAAAACCAAATCTTCGATCTTTACATCATCAACGCTCTCTTGCCCAGCTCCATCAGTCGAAATGAATAGCTCTCGTCTTGGGGAGGTTTCAAGTTTTGACAAGCTTCTGGGCTTTACATTTACTCCCGATCTTAAATGGAACACATATATCAAATCCATTGCTAAAGTCACTGGAAAAATATTTGGATCCTTCTACCGCTCCAATAGATATCTCACTACTGATGATATTCTCTCTATATAAAATACAGGTTCGGCTACTGACGGAGTACTGTTGCCACATTTGGGCACGAGCTGCAAGAAGCAGTTTATCCTGCCTTGACAGAGTTCAAAATAGACTTCGTAGCTTAGTAAGGAGTGCCCTTGTCTCTTCCCTGCAACACCTTTCCCAGAGAGGAGACGTAGCGATCCTGCCCCTATTTTATCTTTATTTTCATGGCAGGTGTTCATCTGAACTTTAATCTATGGACCCCCCTCTCCATACTTTCACGAAAAACACTCGTCCAGCCAAACCTACTATCAACAATTCTCCAAACACTTTATCTGTGCCTACATCTAAACGTAGACTCCATGAACAGGTCTTCTTTCTTAGAACTGCTCGCCTGTTGAACTCTATTCCTTTTGTCTGCTTTCCAGCTGACTACAATGTGATTGTGTTCAAGTCCAACGTGAAAAAGTTGTTATTTAACCGTCCCCCTAAGTAATCCAAGTTAAAAAATTCCTAATAATGTTTACTACGCTAAAATCACAATGCCTAATGTATACCCATTAACCCTTATCCTCGAGTGACCAATGGGCTTTGATATGTGGTGACCTCCATGTATGTATCTATCTATCTATCTCTCTATATATATATATTTATATATATATATATATATATATATATATATATATATATAAGAGATATCATATTTATGAAGCGTGTGTCAGTATTTACTGCCACAATTTCCAATATATGAGTTATTCTTAGTAGTCAGTTATGAAAATATATGACAATTGATATGCACCGAATTTGCACGTTTGTTCTCGTATAGAATAGTTAGGACATCATACATTTAGTACTACAATTACATCCTCATAGCGTATCGTAAATACATTTGTCTGAGGATTTTTAGTAGGATTAATATTTGAATATATTTTATTGTATGAGTGTAGTATATTTTTATAACTTACTATTAAGTACACACACACATACACACACAGACACAGACACCCCCATATATATATATATATATATATATATATATATATATATATATATATATTTATATATATATATATATATATATATATATATATATATATATATTATACATGGGGGTCACCACTTATCAAGGCCCGAAGTCCCCTCAGGGATAAGGGTAATTGCGCGTACAGTAATCAATGAGATAGTATTGTAGTAATCATTGGTATTGGGGGTTTTGATAGAGTGGCTTACTTACTATATATATATATATATATATATATATATATATATATATATATATATATGGCATGGTCACCGAATAACTAATGCTGTCAATAATTCCCTAGTATTCATTATTTATCATAGAAGAGTCAGTTGTGTTATATTCACTAAATTTTTAGAGAAACGTTTAATCTTAAAATAGAAAATAATATATGTAATCACACGGTTAGAAGTATTTCTTTGTCAATGATAGAGTGTTTTATTTCCTCTGTACATGTAAACAATTAATTTGTTGTTGGCATATGAGCTGCATTCATGTTTGATATTATGAAAGTGTTAGGGTAATATTTTGCAAGAAAAAAAAATAAATTATTATTTGTATTTTCCTGATATTACTCGTATTCTAATTAATTTATTTGAATAAGTGTTATATAAATGTTAGTATATATATATATATATATATATATATATATATATATATATATATATATATAAGTGAATTTAGTTTACAAACAAATGGCTACACATAAGCATACATGTTTCAGCGAAAACTCAGTAAGGGAATCGCTTCGTCAGGCCAAGGACAACTCTGACTGTTTCAACACAAACATTGCCTATTTATAACTAGGACTGCATCATATTTAAGTGTAAAATGGGGAGACTGGACCTAAAGCGAAAGTATATACATTAAAATGTGATCACCCATTATGTTAATTATATTAATTTATTTATTTTTTATTATTTTCTTTAATTTATAGTGCGCCAAGAGTTTCAAGTAGACTTTCAATATTATCAGTAAATTCCTAGTTCCGTAGGTAAGTTGTGTAGAATAGGAACCCAAGTTTAAAAATAAAGAGAACGGCGGTATTCAACTGTAATATGTACATCATAAGTATAATACTTTATTAACATTAATATTAATCAGTTAAAATATATAATTATGTGAATAATTCATTAGGCCACTAACGTTTAAAATAAAATAAATAGTTTACGTTTTTTGAAAAAAGTTTACGATGTAATGAATAATTAACGAAAAAATGTCAGTTATATTATTCATTATAAATGCTAACGTTTAAAAAAAACTTACATATAAAATAAATGGTTAAAGTGTAAATAAATTAGTGTCCCTATAATATTACTTTTGTAAATTCTAACGTTTCAAAAATTACGTATAAAAATAAGTGATTAAAGTATAAGAATAAAATAAATTAGGCTCGATGAGGTGACCATTAAGACCTTCATTAAACGATTATGAAAAGTATAATTATTGTAAGATAACTACATTACGATTAAAGATAAATAAAATAAAAAATAAAAAATATCTTTAGTTAAAAATTTAACTTATTAGGTATAGGGTATGATTATTTGATGTTAAAATACTTAACGTTTAGAATAGTTTCAGTATAGAATAAAATTAATTATGGGAAGAGGATAAAAGGGGCGGGGAGACTGGGAAAACTATAAAAATATTATTTACAAACTTGGGCGTTTTATAATTTTTTAAGCGTATGTATCTGAAAATGCTTGCAGGAGATGGCCGATTCTTGTTTTATATTTAAAAGTTTGTCTCGGTCTTTAAAATTAGTAATCTCCATTTTCTCATGCAGGCATAAGAAACAAGGTGACTGCAAAGAGTAACATGCTTTAGCCTTTTTTATTATTTTCCAATGTATTCTAGGCGTTTTGTTTTCTCTAATTAGCTTCCAATAGTGTATAGATAAGGAAGTATCTTTTTCGTAAGGTAGGTTGTTCATCGATCTTTTATGCCCGTAGTATCTTCCTTTGAACGTTAATTTTGTACTCCCAATATAAAATTTTTCATCATTAGGGTTTTCTTCTGGGAATATTTTAGCTAGATACACTACCGAAGGTGTTAGGCACGTTTTGTTTACGGGACAGGTCGTAGGAAATTTACAATTACAATTGTTAACTACTTTAGGATCATTAACTGTTGCAACATTAGATTTCATTAACATCTTATTGTTATGCTTTTTTATAATTCTTTCTAAGTTGTCGCATCAGCTGTAACTCACTTTTATGGTATTTCTGTAAAAAATCTTGTGTAGTAAATAACCTGGAGGAAAGTGTTTGTCGATTAATTGCAAAAACTTGGAAGCAACCTGGGAATCCATCTGTCAGACACCTTATGCATATGCAAATAGTCGTGAATTATAGTTTCCACAGATCCTGTACTAATCTTGACATCTGGGGCTATTTGGCGAATAGTAATGCGCTGATATTCCAAAATGACGGCCTCACCTTGATAGATATATGCCTCATCAATTGCAGAGGAGGGCGACCAGGTCTGGGAGCCGTTACCACAGATTTCCGGCCATGTTTGAATGCAGGATCAAGCGTTTTACAAGGTCATATGATGGGGCATTATCACCATAAGTTTCTTTCATTTCATCAAAAATCTCCTGTGGTGTGCGTCCTTTCAAATACAAAATTCGGATCACTGCTCGACATTCATTTCACACCTGACTCAGTTCAAACACCTGTAAAGCAGAAACCAAAATTATTTCAGAGCTGTAATTTGCTGCATAACTCGTAGAGATATAAATCATTGCACATGCAAACTTTCAGGTGGATTAAATAACTGGAAATGGGTTAGGGGTATTACTAATTGCACGCTCCTCGTGTATATATATATATATATATATACTCATATATATATATATATATATATATATATATATATATATATATGCTAAATCAAACCGATATATTCACACACAGACACGTACAGGCATACACACAAACACGCGCAGGAATACACGCAAGCGCACACACGCATATATATATATATATATATATATATATATATATATATATATATATATATATATATGTATGTATATGTGTGTGTGTGTGTTTATGGCAGAGAGAGAGAGAGAGGGAGAGAGAGACAGTTAATGATTGGACATTTTCCATATATTTTCTTGTTCTGAGAAAATTACTGATTCTGTTCTTACTTCCCGATTCCGATATAATTACTGAATCTGATTGTTTTTCAACATTTTTAAAGTGTAACTATCGGTATTTATTTATTTTGAATTCATGCATTATCTCAAAAACCAATGTAATATGTGCATATATTTTTACAATTGTAAAAAGCCATCAATGATGCGTGATCTTTACGTATAAGTTTAAGTCCTAGTTTACAATTAATAAGTATTGAATATTCATAACTAGCAAGATACGTTAATCGGATTTGCTCAGTTGAAAAAAAGTTCGGTTGTTTTTGCTGACTAATCCTCAATGTCTTAATATAAAGGATTGCTTTTGAAATAGCCACCTCCGTCCTCCTTATGTTAAGGACGTCATATTGTGTGGGCACGGCAACCTGGCCATGTTAAGAGCGGCTTTCGGAATAGACATTACATATTATTAGAAGAGATTGTGAAAGTATTTGCCCTAAAGTTTTCCTTAATATTCGTTGTTCGCATTCACACCCGCTATTTCTATAAAACAGAGCAAAATCAGGGGTGTGAAATGTCGTGCGGAGAAAAGTACACTTTCTTATCGCGCGGGTGTAGAACAGTGCTTAACAGTGCATAATTTATGTCATTATATCTTGAAAACTACTTGTCTCCGTTGAAGTTAAAAGTAGTTGTATTTTTCAGCATAGTCTAAAATTATAAAAATCCCCAGTTAAAACGAAAGTTGTGTAGGTGGAGCTAAAGTAAAAAAAAAAAAAAAAAAAAACTAAAAAAAGTTAATGTCTGAGCAGTGTCGATAATAAGCCGTGAGAAGAGAAGTAAAGAAAAGCAAATATACTTAACAAAAGCAAATATATAACAAATTTATCGGTGGGCAATCTAATAAAGAGTAACTTTTTGCTTGTCGCCGTAAATTGTTTGACAGACAAACAATTTAAGAAACTGGCGCAATGTAGTCAAATACAAACTGAATCAAGAACGCTCCCTCTAATACAAAGAAAAACAAATAAAACCAATTAACACAAAAAGAAATAGGATTGTGTAAAGGTTGAGAAATCGCTTTAAATCGAGAAATATTTTTATGTTTTTTTTTGTTTTTTTTTACCCCAATGTAGGTTTGTGGCGTGACAGTTTAATTTTAAATTATCTGCCCTAATATTAAGTCTCCTGTTTCTCCGTCTAGATAGAGCTCCCAATTGTGGGTGAATTAAGACTCATGAAACACTGAAGAAGGCCGGACAACTATGTTTGTATTAATTGTTAAGCATTATTGCGTGTCCGGCCAGCGGCGGATAACCTTGCTGAAAGGAAGAATTTAGTTATGTATTTAATGTGTTTTTGTAAAACAAACGTGCTTTTTATTGTTGGGAAAAATGACAACTAGATGTCCTTTGGAAATCATAATGAATATGATTTCGGTTCTAGGGTCAGAGGAGGGGTCACGGATTAACTTTCCTGGCCGTGGGAACTGAAGGCTGCGAGCATTCGTCTAATCACAAGCCCACACGCATTGGATCGGGACTTCCCTATGTATGACGTATGGTTTGTGATTGGTCTAAGGAATAACCTAACCTACATTCACCTGACTAGATAAGCGAATGCCCGCGCTAAAATCAGTGAGTTGAAGCTTGATCTGGAGAGAATTTAACACTAATCGAAGAGTCTTCGTCACACCACTCCCCCGTTTGTTGCCACCACAAAACGCGGAGAGGAAGATTCAATAGTGTGTTTTGTTAGAAATTAACATTGGGCACTTGTATATAAGTTTATATTATATTATGTAAATTTGAGTTTGTCTTTTTTTGTGTGTATGAAAATCTCTTCACTTCCAGCGTGATACGGCATATCAACCTGAAGGTGAAATCGACGCTGAAACTTACCAATCAGATCCCGCAGAACCGATAGAACTCACGGAGAATTCCCTGTGAAAGACGATGAAGACGCGTATGTGAGGTTTCAAACCTGTTACCAGTGATTCGGGAAGGTAACAGTTGGTGACCTGTGACAAAGGACCCGTTCACAAGTACGGTTCCACTTTGATTTATTGGGTTCCTACTTGAGATATAAATGCATGGGTAGTATTTATTGAGTTTAATGACAAGATGTATGTTTATAGTACTCATTTTTGGGGCTGTATTACAATAATTCATTGTATTAAGAAAACCATTCATGTTTGCAGCTCATAATTTCGGACGCTTTATCCAACGATATTTTTTTATTAAATGAAAACATTAAAGGGGCAAACCTGGGACGAAAATCATTTTTAAATGGTAAATATATTTTTCAAACGTTACCATAACATGTACTGTTAAAGAAAAGAAAGAAATAGTTGCCGCTGCTTATTTTGTAAATGTTTTTTTATGTAATAGGGGTATTGTTGGTTCGTTAATGTTATATAAAAATCGTATGATATCACTTACTTTTAAATTAAAGGAAAAAGTGCCGTCGCTTTTTGTAAATGTTTTTGTGTAATGAAAATTCTGGTAATAGTCGGGTACAGATCACAGTTTGCATTCTTTTGCTCAGAGATTAGTGGATTTTTATCATCTCAGAATTTAAGAAGCTAAAACCGAACAGGATAAAAAGTAAGCTGCGACCAAATGTCTTCATTGTGACAATATGTAGATAGTTTTAATGTAAATAATGCAGAATAGCACAAATTCACGACGCTGAAACCAACGAAGCAACAGTTTTTGCAATAGACGTAAACATTACCAGAAGAAGCTTCAGTAACTTATTCGTACCAAATTTACGACTATTTATTTTTGTAAATTAAAACTAAATGCAATGGTAAGTTTTTGTAAACATTAGTCTGTAACATCGTGGAAAAGCGACGGTAGGATATTATATTTGATTAAAACAATTCATGGTGATAATGTGTGTGTTGTTTAAAGTAAGGGTAAAACTGCGGCAATTTGTGAATATAAGCGTGTTAGAATTTATTGTTTGGTTTAATATGAATAAAAGATAAAAGTAGTGATTACTGTAGGTTGAACGGTCATATTATTTAAGGTTTTACGTGTTCGTTTTTTTGGAAGAATACGTGAAATCTCGAATATTAAAATTTTATGTTCTTAGTTAATTAGAGTTGCTGGAATATAAACCGCACGATAAGGTTTTTATTTGTGCAGCTCGATAATCTGCGACACTAAAGCTTTCGCGTTGGGTAAACTCTACATTTCGTAAATTATAATTATATGAACGCTTATATTCTAATATGCCTATACAGGGGGTTGAAAAAGTTATCAGTAGCGGATTTCAAATAAAAGTCAAACATTCTTAAAATGAGTAAACACTTGTGTCTTTATTTTTATTGGTCTTTTATCTTAACGATATATATATATATATATGAATATATATGTATGAATATATATATATGTGTGTGTGTGTTTATGTGTGCGTGTGTGTGTGTGGGTGTGTCTGTGCGTTGGCTTTTTCAATAAAACCTGACATATATTTTTGTCCAAGAAATTACATCAAAACAAAATATTTATTTTAGTTTGTAAATTGACGTAAGCTGGAAGTTAAATTTCTTTTTCAATTTGGTTTATTTTAATTTGCGAACATCTGGCTATAGTTTTCAATTTGCCTTTTTAAGGCATTTTTCTGTTAGATTTTGCCTCAAATACTTAGAAGAGTTTAGAAACTCAGCTAGGATCGGTTATTGGACACGTTTACTCCTTTAACATCGTCAAAATACACATAACTTTCAGATGCAAAATAATAAGAAAACACAAAATAACTGTTGGTTGTGAACAACGCTGCCCCTTTCCATTTACTTTCTTTATTTTTCAATTATTCGTAATATTTCAGGCGGTTACCAGCGCTTACAGGCTTTAATATGGAATTATAACGTTCTACGAGAATGAACATAGACCGTTTGGTCAATCCTGTTGTTAACGCTGCCACTAACATTTAGATTTTTCCTTTTCAATTTTTCGCAGATTTCTATAGCGTTTATTGTAGATTACATGATTAGCTTTCAATTACCAAAATACATTGAGAAATATTAGTATATACATTACCAAAAGAAAAGGGAAACATTTAACGTCCAGGGGCAGCAATAACAACTTACGTGGCAAAGACGTGTGTGTTTTACATACTAGAACGTTTTTATGACAAATTGATTCCCGACTATTACAGATATTAGAAATCCCACCATAAATTGATATTTTAATCTATAAATAAAACTTGTATTTGATGATAATCACCGGAAAATATTACGACAAAGATTTAATAAATAAAAGCCTAGGAGAATCAGTGTTCACGTCCTCCGAAATGTTTTATTTTTGGTTGTTTCTTTTTCTCGTGACAAAATGTTCTCTCTGAAATGAATGCACTGGACAATCATTAATATTCATTCTATTCTTTTATATTCATATTCTAATGGTAAAAACAGATATCTAGTAGGTCACACTCCTTGACTTTTGTCTGACTCGTTAGGTGAAAGCACAAAATAATCACAGCATATATACAAATATCCATATTAAGAATACGTATATAGATGCTAACGTTGTTATATTGCCACGGTGCATTCCATTTGTCCACATGCGCTAGTGCCCGCTATCTAACTGGCCGGCAGTAACCCCCACTGACAACGATAGTTTAATTGTGTGTTTGTTTGTTTTTTTACAGCTGGAATGGGGAGCATACTTCCCCCGAACAAGGCCGGTACACGTGACCTGCTAATATTTTATAATTATGTGATCTAATTAGCATTACGCAGTTATCACAGAAAATACAGAACAGTTAAATTTATTTTTAATCAAGGTTTTCAAAAAGATTGTGTGTCTAATTTATTAAAGAAAATTTTAATAAAACGACCTATAGTTTTACTATCTATCATGTGTGATGTGTACGTAAACAGGGGTGGAGGAAAGTCCGACAGGAGATCACAGGTTAGTCCCCTTTGTTAAGATTTCAAACAGAGAGTGCCGCTGTTCATTTTTTCTAATATATATATATATATATATATATATATATATATATATATATATATATATATATATATTTATATATACTCTGATGAGTTATGTAAACGACAAAACATGTGTGTCCGTGAATAATAGTCTAAGTACACTATTATAATATGAACATTTTCTATTGTATGATTAAGGCCCGCTCATAATATTATATATATATATATATATATATATATATATATATATATATATATATACATACATACATATGTATATATATATATTGTTAGTAAATTATAAATATATATGGATTATATATATATACACACACACACATATATATATATATATATATATATATATATATATATATATATGTGACATATATAGAGTCCCAGAGTGGATGAAACGCGGAATATTCAGTGTAGCTTAATCGCAATATATATTTTATAACTTACTAACTACGTATTGAGAACTCTTAAAGTAAAGACTTAAAGTTTACGCATGAATTTATACTTTCGTATATTAATTTTATGTGAGTAAATGAAGTAGTTTTATATATATATATATATATATATATATATATATATATATATATATATATATATATTAATGCATTATTTTCATGGTCTTATCTTTCTAGTAGTAAAGTATCACGAAAAATATGCTTATCATACTTCATAACTCATGGCGCAGCGATTAGTTGTCAATATATATATATATATACATATATATATATATATATATATATATATATATATATATATATATATATATATATATATATATATATATATATATATATATCCTTAATTAAAAAAACTTGAGTGCATGTGAATATAACTTACATTATAAACGCTGTAAAAATATACATTTGCTGGATCTAAATCATGAAATTATAAAAAAAAAAAAACATCAGAAAACCCAACGGACCTATCTTTTATCCACTCGGAGAAACCACTACGGAAACGAAACATAGATTAATCCGCGTTTGGTCTTTTTTCTGTTTATATAATTTTTCTCTTTCACACAAACACACACGCACACATATTACTTGCGTTCATACATTTGTGTCTTGTGCGAAAATTATGAATGAGAACTACTCGTCGGTGATTGAATTGGTCCGTCAAACTGACCACTCATACGAAACATTTACCGGGTTTCGGAAAGTGGATTAACGACGAAGATCTCACTCTACATCGGTCAGTTGTTTGGCCGCTGCCCAAAATCAGAATTCTGCTGCGAGCACATTTCTCAGGCTTCACGCTTTGCTGATCCTGGTTCTGTCGGACGGGTCAGTAGTGATGGGCATAGAAGCAGAACAGCAAAAAAAAAAAAAAAAAAAGCAACAATTAAACTAGTCTGCTAGCGAAAGGGAAAGGGAAAATGATTTGTGCGAAACGTGATTTCCACGATTTTCTTTAAGATTATTGGCACTTTTATTTCTTCATCTTCATCTGGAAAACACACTTTATTCCTATCTGAATATGTACTTATTCAATTTTTTCGTTCATTTAGTCCCATACAAATGAATCCTAGACACATATACGTTGGTTGCGTTTACACGCATAACCCTCCCTCACACGCACGCTTATATGAATACGTACGTAAATATTTACATATGTACAAATTAAGGTTGCTTATTAATTTTTATTGGCGATATTTTTAATGAATTCAAGCATTTATACAAAAGTGTATTTTTGCTTGAATGGAAGTTGGGAATAGTTTTCCCTTGGATCAATTTGGTACCTTCAAATTGGGAGCGGCATATGTATTTTTTTAAATACATATCTTTAAAAACAATATATACATGTGCATATATATACGCGTTGAAAAAAAACAGTAACTTTGTACATTCTCATTATAAATTAATTTCAATTCAACAAGCCTTTTACAAATTAAATGCGCATTCCTGGTTTACCATACTGAAATAATAGTGCGATGTAAAAATCGTTGTCTATTTTATAAGGGTGATTTAGAGGCGGGATAAAAAAGTAAATCAAAAAAAGTAACAGTATATATATATATACATATACATTATACCAATTTATGAAAAATATGTATGGCAATTAAGTTACACAAAACGCTACGTGTTTAAACGTATATGAAATTACCAGACTTTAATTAAAACGTCACGCATCCGACTGAGTGGGAACAGGTATATAGCACAGTTAAAGTAAATGTTTAAAATGGCTACATTCCATACAACATGTCTGTATAAGTTTTAAGGTCGATACAAGGAATATATACATATATATATATATATATATATATATATATATATATATATATATATATATATATATAGCAGCAAGCCATTATTCAATCACTTCATATTGAATTTCCAAATTTTTCTGGATTTCAACAGCCCCTGATGAAAATCGGACGTACTGATAAAAAACGTTTGAGAAGAATATAGGTTCAATTTTGTACAGTATGCCGATTGAAATATAAAAAAAGCGCTCGCCGAACCGAAAACATGTCCAAAAAAATTGGAAAAATAAATCTCTCCTGTTCAATCAGATGTGCGTTTGTGTATATATATATATATATATATATATATATATATATATATATATATATATATATATATATATATAGTAATTTGTAAAATATATATGGCGATTAAGCTACTCTGAATATTCTGCGTTTCATCCACTATAGGATTCGTAAGCCTGACGAATCATATAGTGGATGAAACGCAGAATATTCAGTGTAGCTTAATCGCCATATATATTTTATAAATTACTAACTAGCTCTACCTACGTGTTGAGCACTTTTGAAGTAAATACTTAAAGTTTACGCATAAATCTATACTTTCGTATATTAAATTTATGTGAGTAAATGAAGTAGTTATATATATATAAATATATATATACATGTATATATGTATATATACATGTATATATGTATATATTTACATGTATATATGTATATATATGTATATATGTATATATACATGTATGTATATATGCATATATATGTATATATATGTATATATGTGTATATATGTATATATACATATATATGTATATATATATGTATATATACATATATATTTATATATATATATGTGTGTGTGTGTGAAATTTATTTATACAAACATTGATGGCTGCATATGTGAATAAATGTTTCTGTAATCACCCGCGTTGAGGGATTACGTCTTCAAGCCAAAAATTATCGTCGAGAACTGATATTTCAAACAAAAACCTTTTCTTATTTCATTTACAAAGTTAGAATTTAACATGGGTGGGGGTCATGACCGGGGAGAGGACAAGTGAAGTCTTTGAAGATAATAAACATCTGGTTTTTTATTTCCCTTTTTTATGTTCCCTTTTTAAGTTTATCCATCCCATCTTTTGGTTTTATGGCATAAAGTACTTGAGAATGTAGTATTTTTGGCTTGCGGTCTGTAAATTAAAAACATTTCTCCTGAGCATTGAGTACTGAGCGGTGCCGTTCAATCCACACACACACACACACACACACATACGCACACATACACACCCACACATATACACATACACACGAGAAGCAAACATATGCGTATATATACTACGGAGCGGATATACACTGTTCGGTGTATTTTACTCACACACACGCACTGGAAACAGGCCATAACTATATCGACACAGGAATAAAATTAAAATAAATAACACAAAATAAAACTAAAACAAAACAAACAAACAAACAAACCAAAAATAAAAATAAACACATAAAACCCCGAAAGTTATCAAACCCCTCACGCATACATATATATATATATATATATATATATATATATATATATATATATATATATATATACATATATATACACGTATATACACCAACACCTTGATACACCCGCGAATATATACACACACATATCTACACATACATAGACATATAATGCTCAGTGACAGTCATAATTTTTTTACATCTATACCTACATACGCAGTTATATCAATGCACGGACCCTCAAACACACACATCCGTGTACACACCTATATACGAAACAGCGTACTTCTGCAGACCACACGGGCGTATATATGCATACACTACTTACTTGCATATATATACCCAGAGACCCTACATTCTTGTAATATACATTATTACAATCATCGTATACGAGACAGCCTTTTTTAATAGTTCAGATAATATATATATATATACATATACATATACATTTATATACATACACACATATACATATATGCACACATATATACACACATGCATACAGATACATACATAAATACACTTATACATACATATTTACACAAAATATAGACACATATACTGCCACCAAATGACACATCTAAAATAGAAACAGAAATGAACTCATTCACTAATTCTCTTGTCTATCAAACCCCACACGCAAAGTTATATTACCCTCTCCCACCAGCTTGGTATTTTTTCATAATTTGTACGTTTTTTTACTACGTAAAAATTTATACTACGTAAAAATTTATAGTGACTTCAGCTTGAAGTCCATATGTGTATCCTCATATTTAGTAAGCACTCTTTCGAGGGTTACAGAGATATACATAAGATATATAACAATATAACAATAATATATAACATATGACAAAAAATCAGAATATTTAGGTTATATGAACGGATTATAAAGGCTTATGTATGGTAGTACTTGCCTTCATCTTTATTCATTCCCCCAATTTCTTTATTTCCGTTTCTTCACTTTAACTTTTCATTTTTTTACTTTTTTTATCTATTTATCTATTTATTATTATTATTATTATTATTATTATTATTATTATTATTATTATTATTATTATTATTATTATTATTTATTTTATCTTTCTTTCCCTTTATTTTTCTTTCTTTCTTTTTTTCTACCCACGTATATATACATATACAGACAGATCATATACACACACATGCACACACCCAAACATATCCACATGCATACATTATTACGGGGTTCACCTAAACAATCTATTACTTGTTTGGTTCAAATATACTTTCATATAGGTATTTATTTAGGTTAGTAATATTATAACTGCTTGAGAAGGTAGAATCGATGTATGTAACCCATACGGATATGATCATAGTTACGATCTCACTTATCCTCTTTTTTTTTGGGGGGGGGGCGGGTTATTGGATGGGGGATAGTTGTACTCATAGTTGTTCTGATTTTCTAATTTAGAGTTCTTTAAGTGCATGTATTTTGAAATGTTTGCAGGATATAGCAGTTTCTTTTTTTAATATTTAACAGTTTATCTCAAGTATTTCTGATAAGCATAATGGGCATGGTGAGTTTAATGAGTGGCACGTATTGGCCCTTCTAATAATCTTCCATTCTATTCTAGAAGTTTTATTTTCTCTAACTAATTTCCAGTAGTATAACGATAAGAAAGTGTCCTTTTCATACGTTTGATTATTCATCGAACGTGTATGTCCATAGAATCTATTTTTGAAAGTCATGTGGGGACTACCTATATGGAATCGTTCATCCTGTGGGTTCTCTACTGGGAATATCTTAGCCTGGTAAACCACTAATAAGGGTAGACATTACTTTTTTATTGGGCATTCCTCAGGCTTTTGGCAGTCACATTTATTCACAGCCGTGTTATCACTAGTAATTACACTTTCTCTATTAGTCAGCCTTAAGATTCTTCCATTATGCTTTTTTTATAATTCTTTCCAAGTTATCACCACAGCTATAACTTAATTGGTATGTATTTTTATTAAATATTTCATGTAATATATTATTTGGTGGGAAATGTTTGTTAATATGTTGTAAAAATGTTGTACCATGTTTTGTTTTCAACATAATATTAAAGATGTGTGTGAACCAAATCACCTTCCTAATACGATTTATAGACCTATTTGTGCTAGCATTAGTTACTTTATATTTTATATCTATGTTCTTTTACCCTCTATTTTAGAGTACTGTATCACAAATAGCTTTGCAATCATGGAAGGTTACTTCATCAAATGAATTGGTACTTATTCTACTTTCAATAGATAACGGTATATGTTTAATAATGGGTGGTGGATGGTTAGAATGTGAGTGTATATAAATAGAGTTAGCGTTATCCATATAGGGTTTATAAGTATTTAAATCAAGATCTAAATTAAATCAAGGAAGTTAACCTGTTTTAAGTTAGCATTAACTTCTACTTTAAGGCCAAAATCTTTCATGCCCCTATGGATTGCCCTCCTAACCGGTTCACATTTAAAACTCGTAGTGTTCCTCACTATTATAAACCCATCATCACGATATAAGCCTATGCCCCTTCCATTAATAGTGTTTTCTTTTCCTAAACTATAAATGATATAAACGATAGCTGTTGTTTGTGCACAGTCCAGCAATCCCATTGATTTCCCGAAAAAGTCGTTTTGCCCATTTTTAACCCATTGTTCTCCATTATAGACAAGGCCAGTTGTTCGGCATTTCATAATGATTTCCAGATCCTCATCAGAGACATTGGTATATGTCTTAGCAAATTCAATTGTCTTTCCAAAAAGATACTTTGTGATTGACGGGTAGTAATCTATTATGTATATGGTTCAGGTTGAATTGCCGTTTTAATTCTAGATTGATCCTCTCCAATATTCTTTAACTAATCTTTCCAATTTCGGGTCTGGTTGGGTTGATCAATCTTGTTGTTGGTTTTGTGTGGAAGCTAGGTTTATGATCCTTTAAAAGGATACACGCTTCGTTTCCGCTAAGCTTATTTACTCTATCACTAATTTGTAATTCATATGTGATTTTTTTGCTGTCCTTATTTATCAAATAAATTATGTTGCTATTTTTTTTTATCTTGTGAAAGTCCTTTTTCAAATTCTTCTGAACTAGGTTATTATCTTTCTGCTTGTCTAATTTATTAAAGTTTCTGCTCTTATCCGTCATAACAAGGATATATATATATATATATATATATATATGCATATATGTATGTATATATATATATATATATATATATATATATATATATATATATATATATATATATATATACATGTGTATTTCCTTCTTTTGAAGTATATCTATCACAGGAGAGGTAAAAATTATAACATCATATCTTTAAAATACTTATTCTAATTGTGATGGATGTCCATAATATGATTTTAGTAATAAATGTGGTCTCAAGTTAAGGCATTATATGATGTTGTATTAACAAAAATATTTCAGTGAAACTAATTTCATATGTGTCCATATATAGGCAAAGTCTATACTATTTTAAACTGATACGGTTTCGTTGTTACTCTTTTGTGTATTATAAGTTCTATGACGTTATCAGTTATGGTTCTTGATAATATGTTCTGCATTTTGAGTACATCTGCCGCTTATTTGTTTGTTTAATGATCTTACGTAGCAGATAACTTGTCGGGCAGTGTTAGTTTAAAATATTATAAACTGTATGCTCAATTTTGGTTTTTACTTGTATGTTGAAATGTGTATACCAGATAATTTCCCCGACTTTATTTTTCAGTTTGTTAGTTCTATCATTTTTGCTGATGTACTCAATTTTGGCATTGGTACTCCCACTATTTCATTAATGCAATGTTGTATATATGGCGATCGTTGTTGAAAATTCCACCAGCAAAATAATTATTAGTAATTCTATGCACTATAATTATAAAGTTATTTTTAATCAGAGAGTGCGTGTTGTTAGGCTTGGGAGTTAACATATATACGGTCGTAGTTTTCTTTCATGAATGTTTTGTTAAGTGCTATCGTTATATGATACCAGGAAAATTAGTAATTTTAATTCATACCGATATGTTCAAATCACGTCCTAACGCTCTCTAAACCATAAAAAATCATACACAATAGTATTTCTGTATGCTTTTTTGTATTGATTTGTCAACTTTTGAGTAACTGTTATTTCTAATTATAAGCAAACGCTCATCCGTATACAGTTCTATATCTATTACATTCATGGCAACCTAATCCTGTCAGTCTTTTAAATCAAAGTAACCTACTCAGTTGAATATTTGTGGGGAGTCTTCTGCATCTAAAGAATCTAAGAAATTCTATTTCATTCACTGTTTATTTCTATATATCAGCACCGTTTTTGACACTTGGACATTAGGTGTTTCGTTTTACATAAGGACATCTAATTCCGTCTATAAAAGATCTCTCGAAATAGCGAAACAATAAACCAATATGTTAAATTGAACAAACACGATATATTTATCCTCGATTCCATTGAACATATGTATTGTGTTGGTCATATTTTCGATTGGTTCGGGTCCATTTTTTTTAATTTCTTACAAGTATATTTTTAATGCGTTTCCTTTATTACGGTCTGGTCCAATTGACCAGTCTTGAATAATCTTGTTTAAGAAGTCTGGTTTGTGTTTTTTAAGAATATGTAGGCAGTTATTGATTTTATTCAGTACATCATGTCGTTTATCCGTAAATGTATCCCTTATATTTTTGCTTTCTTGCTTAATTTCTTCAATTATTTTTTGGTTTCTTCCTATTCGAAATTTACTTGTAGGATGTTGGTTCACCAATTTGCTATATTCGTTTTTATCTATAATATAACAGTTCCTTTATACCCGTTTGATGATCAATTAAACCGTGTATGAAATTATGTTTACTATATTTTGAAGCAGTTGCTGGAAATGTGTGGTATCAAATTAATTTATCACCTGGATAAAAGAGAATTGTGAATTTTAGCTTCCTTTACTTAAGCAATAAAGCTATCACATATTATTTAAAATCAATTGTTCACGCTTTATTTGCTACAACCTGTAAAGTCTATAGACAGGTTAGATCAACTTACATTTTATTTGTGATTGTCACACGAATCTGGTCTAAGTTGTAGTAATAAGGGGGAAGACTTACTTCAAAATAACCGACGTCTGAATTATGGTAAGTGTCGTCCCATACATTTTCTTTTTGATGGATTAGTGGGAATAAAAAATATATTTTCGTTGCTTTTAAGAATATTATTTTTTGTTCTGCCTTTCGAGGTGTGAAGTTTTACTTAATCAAGCATAAACATGTGAAGTGTCGACCGATCGATCTCCTAGATTATTTTCAATGTTTTTATAATTTATATATATATACATATATATATATATTCATATATATATATATATATATATATATATATATATTATACGCGTAAATAAATAATACGATAATATCAACTGGAAAACATTTTAATCGACATTTTTGCCAGGAAACACATTTCAAGGTCAACTTAACCTTATTAACGAGGATGAAGTTTAAAGAAAATATATTATATACCAAATCTATCCGCAATATAAACATAAACCTACATAAATTGAACGAGATATCTACGTAGCACTGAGCAAGCAGTTTCCGACCTTTATATTCTAATAATATTTCATAAAATCAGTTGTAAAATTTTCCATTGTTGTATATATTTTTAGTATCTATTATTCATATCTGTGTGTTTTTTCTGCTTTCATTCTATTCACACTTTACATTCTAAAGCATCCTCTCGTTCGGTGACGATTTATTAATGCTAACAAGTGAGTTTCACATGGAATTAAATCGATAAATACACTCGCTGATGCTGTTACGATTTTCCTCTTTCTTTCCTCGCTTCTACTTCACGCCATCTTGAAATCGTTGAAGTGTCCGCCATTACTACCCCAGAACAACGCGCATGCTTACTGAGTTATAATAGTTGCAACCGACTAAAGCAAATAGAATAAAGGAAGGAGGACAATATAAACGAAGGAATTACAAAATCACAAAAAAATACGTTAATACGAAGAAATATCACTATCCAACAAAATGCCATATATTAATAATAATATGCAAATATGTCACGGCACAATAGGATAAAATAATTCGAAATGTGAAATAAGTATAACTACCACAAGAAATTCCACTTCGGTATCTTTCTACTTCTTGTGAACAAAAAAGGCATTTACATATTGAACACCAGATGGGGGGGTAACCCCACGATATCATTAAATCCCCTTTATTTAAACTGAAAATAAAAATGACTCATGAAAGTACTAATACATGTCAGAATATATGTTGTTATGAGGCCTTATTTCCGTACAATTAGTCCCTTGTGACGAAAGAAATATTACAATCCTTATTATATACTATGCAGTAATATAGTAGCAGGTGTGTTATTTTCTGTATCACACTTATATCCGAGTCGTTTAATTGTCGTTGGCTTCCATCTCTTGTAATAAATAATTTTACTAAGAATTCTTCATAAATTCTGGTTTCGGTTTCGATTATAGCTGATGCCACTCCAGTAATCTATACTTTTTAAAAACAATTTCATCAAGAACTCTTTATAAGTTTGGCTTTCGTTTTCAATTATTGATAATGGCACATGAGTATATATATATATATATATATATATATATATATATATATATATATATATATATATATATTTCACTTTTTTTTTCGTTTTCAATTAAAGCTAATGTGCCCTTGTCATATTGATCTATATATATATATATATATATATATATATATATATATATTATATGTATATATATATATACATATACATATATATATACTAGCATTTCAGCCCGGCGTTGCCCGGGTGTTTGGAGGTGTATGTTGAGCAAAAAAAAAAAATAGCGGTTAATTTTTTTTAACTTTGACCCCTATTATGACCCCTTAAAATTTATAGTTTCGGGCTCAAATCACATTATTAAGTTAGATCCAGGTTCAAGGAACCTATATCTAAAATTTCAAGTGTCTAGCCCAAAACTGTCGGAGGAGTTTGGTAGAGTTCTTAAGGGTCAAATCGTTAAAATCTGACCCCTTAACAGCCAAATTTCTGGCTGACACCCGTCACATCGATTTTTCCAAATCTCAGTACCCAGTATTTCAAATTTCGAGTCTATAGACTAAAAATTGACAGAGTTATTGCGTAGGGAAATGTACACAGACAGACAGACACACAGACACACAGACAGACAGACACGTTCACTTATATATATATATATATATATATATATATATATATATATATATATATATATATTGGAAATCGAAACCTTATGATGTCCAAAAAAATCAATAGAACAATAACTCAATAATAAGGCTTTCTTTCAGTCTTAACAGATTATGTATACCCACTGTAAGGGCGCCTGCGCGTTAAATTGTAGTGTCAAGAATTGCGCAATCACCAACCATCCATTTCTTGGGTCGAAATTGTTAAATGCCAGTAGCAAGTGGAGGTTCAGGACCACTAGAAACAAATCCTGAGATAAGCAGAAAACACATACAGCTCCTAGCTTTCCCAAGTGGTCACTCATTTGGTGCTAGCCAAGTTCAACGTTGCTTAACTTCGGTGATCTGACGAGAACCTGTGTGCCAACGGGATTATAACGCACTCTATAATTATATCTACGAAATATGCAGGAATTAAAATATATTTAAGCGTACTTTAGTACCTTGCTTGTTTAGATAAATAACTTTTCAGTTAAAAAAAAAAATATACAATAATATCAGAGCGTCACTATTTATGCTGAACATCTACAAAACACCGGCATCAATATATTACATATGAATGAGTTCTTCTGTGGAATTTTTACAGGTCCCGTAGCCTGGATTATTAGAATTTAAGTATTATTTCTACAACTTTTAAGACAATGTAACTCGTGACCTTTTAGACGTGAATCTTGTCGAGCTCAGGAACTTCACATTAGTAGCATATTCTCCTTCCGTCAGCCCTGGCTTTGTAGATGTTCTAAGTATCTTTCGTACAGAAGATTGAACCTTCAACATCTATAGAATTGTCACTTGCAAGTGAATTTTTCAAGTATGTTATCACTTACGCCAGAGGTCCTTGCAGAAAAATCCAAATTAGGAGAACACGGTGAAATCCAATGGAATGCAACATATATTTAATCAACAATTATATTTTAATAAAGATGACATTTATTTTTATTTTTATGTAGCGTTGAGAATTTCCTTTTTAGATAAAAAAAAGCGTATAATACAGAAAACGAGTTAACTTTTACTTGTATTTTTAAAATTAAACTGATCCAAATGAGATAAATTGATAGGTACAAATAAATACTGAGAAAATAATCTAGTGATACATCGTTTAATAAAAAAATATTACATTTAAAGAAACAATCCTAAATTTACTCCTGTAGTCCAGCACCTCGTTTATTTCGAATTTCCCCCTTACGTAACATTTTACTGAATCTTCCTTCTTCGAAGAACCGCTGCACTCGAAATTACTGCGAGATTTTTTTTTCTCCGAACATAACACTAATGATCAATATTTGTATAATGATATATGAAAACCAGAAGAAATAAAAACAGTCATTTTCTTCACCAGAGTTGCATGATTAGCATTTTAAAACAAAATGTCTCGATACTTAACTTTTTTCTGAAGCAATGTGGCCATTTGCAAAGCGTAAAGTATCAAATAATTAACGAAGGAAGAAACCGAATATTATATAGAGTATAGGAATTATCAATACAAACCTTAAATGTTAAGAAATATCTATACATTTATAAATGTGAAAATGTCTGTGTGTGTCTGTTTACATTTCCCTACGAAATAACCGTTGATTTTCATTCTAGAGATTCGAGATTAAACATAAGGATTATTGAGATTTTTCAAATGTTTTTAATCGGTTTTTAGCCGAAAATTTAGCTGTCAATGTGGCAAAGTTCAACGATTTCACATTTAGAAACTCTACCAAACTTCTCCGTCGATTTTGAGTCGAAACACTTGATATTTTAGATGTATGTTACATGGACATGGATCAGATTTTATAATTTTATTTGAGTACAAAATATATGTTAAGAGGTCAAAATTGGGGTCAAATTAAATAAAATTTGATCTCTGTGGTCACTACCAAATTACTTAGCTAATTTCTGCTCTAAACATTTATAATTTTACATAAAGTGTACTCAGAGATTGAGCAAGCTTTTTAATCGGTTTTGGTGAAAAGTTCAAGAAATTGTACGTTTGCGGTGTCTAGCAAACTATTAAGACAATTTTGGGTCTAAACATTTGAAATTTATACTTAACGTGCATTCATACAGGCGGCAAGTATTTCGATCACGTTTGGGGCGTAAATTTGGTTGACAATATGTCAAAGTTGAAAGAGTTGACCTTTGCAGATTCTACAGAATTCCTCCGCAAATCTTGGGTCTAAAGACTTGAAATTTTCGATATTGGTAACATGGACATAGGTAAAACTTTGTATTTTGATTTGAAACCAGAACAATCGATATTAAGGCGCCAAATTAAAAATAAAATTGCATTCTGCGGTCTCTACGAAATTACTCGTATAAATTTTAGTCTAATGTTTGTAAATCTTACACACAATATTCACACGTAGGGCAAGTTATGAACAGTACAAAGCCGGGCTGAACTGTTAGTAATTAAAATTTTTGATCGTATTTTACGTTCAACACTAAGTTAACATTGAATGATACTTCTTAAATGACGTTTTTTACGGCCATCCGACCCAGTGGTTATTGACAATTGTTTACCGAAAATACACTTGGCTTACCACATATTTTATAAATAATACTGATCATTTAAGAAAACACTTCATAATTCCTTGCCCAGGGGCTCTTTCTAACAGATAAATTATTTGTTATGAAATATCAAGTCAAAATATAAATTATTGAATAATTGTATACTTACGCTGCTTGTCAAGAAATACGAATATCTTAATTTAAAAATTATTTGTTCACAAATCAATACAACATCCACGATTAAAATCAACAGCCATAAAACATTTTAGGTGTTGTAAAGATTTCGAATAAAGATCCAAGCATGGTATATGATAAGCGATTAAATATAAATAAGACGAATGATAAAAATGTAGCGTACATATATAATAGTAACATATGGCTTATAACAATACAAATAAACGTAAAAATGTTTTTTTAAAAAAGCTAGATATTATTGTTGCTATTAGTTAACTAGATTTTTTTCAAGATCAAGCACGTTCCTTGCATAAAGAGACAACCCGAAAGTTTGCAAACATCTGGCAGTAGAAGCACTTCGTAGCCTCGAGGAGATGCCCTTTTCTCTTCTGTGCAACCTCTATCTAACAGAAGAGATGTTGCGAGTTTATCCCTGCTGTGTTGTTATTTTCATGGTAAATGTTCGACTGAGCTTCAATCTATGGTCTCCTCTCGCTAAACTTTCACAAGAAACACTTGTCTACCTGAAAATACTATCAATAATACCCCCACTCTTTATCTGTGCCTAAACCTAAACGTAGATTCCATGAACAAAGCTTCTTTCTGAGAACTGCACGCCTGTGAAACTGTCTTCTGTTTTCCTGCTTTCCATCTGACTACAATCTTATGTCTTCAAGTCCAACATAAACAAGTTCTTGATGAGCCATAACACTTATGTTAAAAAGTTAACCGAATTTCTATTATTAACGATTACTATATTGTTCAATTGACTACTGTACACTCTTAACCCTTATCCTCGAGTTGTCTCTGAGCCTTGATAAGTGGTGATGCTTATATAAAAACCTGGCATATTAAGTTCCTCACTTACATACGTTAGATATTGATCCTATGTTTAATAAAATAACAAAAGCCAAAATAACAATCCATGCTCTTATGAATTTGTTTTTGGCTGTTTTTTTTTGTTTTTTTTTGGTTTTGATATGAATATTAAACACCCCTTTTTTTCTATTTATTCAATAAAAACATCATTGTTATATAAGGGCTCTGGAATTGCATTCATTAGCAAAACATCTTGCTAATTTACATATTGTGTTAAGCATTACATAATTAATTCCCTTTTAGTTTTTTTAGTTTTTTTTATGGGATGGCCGTCTTCAGTAAACTATTAGGTGAAATTATATAACTACAGATATTCTACATAATTTATACTTGCGTAATAACTTTGTAAAAAGATTATAGCAAGTCCAAAACCTTTTCTATATATATTTATGTATGTGTATACATGTTTGCTTGAAAAAATTAGCCTACAAAACTACCGTTTTTTTCTGCATATATGAAACGTAAAAAATAGGGTATTCGAACCCATGCGAAACTCTATATCAGTGTTTTAACCGGCTAAAATCTGTGCAAAAGTGTGAAAATTGGAAAAAATGGAATTTAACAGGTAAAGATTGAACGACGGCATGCTAATAACGTAATAACTGTTGGATCATGTCTTCATTTTTAGCCTTCCAGAACGTAATGTAAAAAAAAAAAGTAAATCGCAAGGTAAAAGGGTTTGTTTCGATTGTTTGGTGATGCCGTCCGAGTGATTTTTTAAAAAAACGTTTTGAATTATTACTAAATATTTGGGGCCAATATAATACAAAAATAAATACGAAATCTGCATAATTCAAAATATCATATTTAGGCTTATTTTACGGCCGGGCAATGCCGGGCGGCCTGCTAGTAAGGAATACAAGCAGCTGTTTAAAATATAGCGTGTTAAAGTTCTCATAATATTCAACTAACTGAAGCAAAAACGGAAATAAATATCGCATTATTCCACATGCTGTTTGTATTAATCATGATGTTTCTATTGAGAAATAGATGTTTATAAAATGCACGCAGACACCCGTTGTTCTGTTTTAAAATGATAGAAACAAAAGCTTCGTAAGTGTGTGCGCGTGTGTGTGTGTGAGAGGGAGAGAGAGAGAGAGAGAGAAACACACACACAGAATTACTTACATTAGCCGTCCATTTAAGGAAATTTCTCCAAAACATATTTTTCGTAAAAATCTCGTCAGCTAAAAGTGAAAGAGGTCATAACAATGCATCCACTGTGACGTTATCGATGCTTAACCCCCAATGAAAATGTGTCATGAAGTGAACAAAGGAAGGTTCTGACAAGTAGAACAAGTGTATAGGAATGAGATTAGTATAAAACAATGAGAATAATGTTGTTCACAAAGGCACACAACAGAAAAGCAGATATAGGATTGTACATCAAGATTTATGGCTGCACTGGGTTTTTAAAACAACTTACAGCAGTAAGGTGATGTTGGGGGGGGCAGTCTTATGTGTAGAAGAGTTGAGAATTGTTTAAAAATTAAAGCACAGAGCATATTAAGATTAACTAACGTGAACAAACGAACACACATTCGACAGTAAAAAAAAAAAACACGAATGTTAGCGTATTTAATATCGAGGGAATACACATGAATCGAATACACATTCAAAGTACAACTGATAATGTGTTTCCTTTTTATTTTTCTAGCGTTATTTGAATTTTTATACTTGTAAACCCTCTTCAATGAGTCGAAGCCTCCTTTCAGTCTCAAAAGACAAAGAATACCCCCTGTAGGTGCAGCCGGGCGTGTAATTGTGAGGCAAGGACTGCGCAATCTCCAACCACTCCTCTCCTGAATCGACACTGTTTGATTCAAGTGGCAAGGAAAAATCCAGGTGTGTTTTTTAAGAATATGTAGGCAGTTATTGCATTTATTCAGTACATCTTGTTGTTATCCGTAAATTTATCCCTTATATTTTTGCTTTCTTGCTTAATTTCTTCAATTATTTTTTGGTTTCTTGCTATTCGAAATTTACTTGTAGGATGTTGGTCCCCCAATTTGCTATATTCGTTTTTATCTATACTATAACAGTTCCTTTATACCCGTTTGATGATCAATTAAACCGTGTATAAAATTATTTTAACTATATTTTGAAGCAGTTTCTGGAAATATGTGGTATCAAATTAATTTATCACCTGGATAAAGAGAATAGTGAATTTTAGCTTCGTTTACTTAAGCAATAAAGCTATATATAAACCGAGAGCACATACAGCACCTGGAAGTCCCAAATGGTCACCCATCTAATACTGGTCAGACTCATCGTTGATTAACTTCGGTGATGTGACGGGGACCTGTGTGTCATACGTGTTAATGTCATATAAACCTTTGCCAATATCAGAGAGAATACAGTAAAAATTCAAGGTCAGATAATTTACTATGGTTATAGAATTGGAGGCACATGGCGGTATAATTCCAAACGTTCAACTAATTTAAATTATAGGATTATCGACTCAACGATGCCTACCAGTATATAACGCAAAAAGCGCGAGGCAGGAAATGCAAAATGCTGACATGAAGATACCAATCTCAGTGATCAATTTAAAAAAAATCATGAAACGATTATGTTTCACTATTTCTAATCGTGAAATCATAAGTACAATAAAGTAAATAATGAGTACAAGTAAATGTTCGATTAAATAAAAAAGCTGGAGGAGAAAGTGTGACAACAATTAGGCTAAGCGGAAGGAGAATATCGAGAAAGGAAGCCGGATGAACGAGAATGTATATGAAGGCGAATGTAGTGATATAATATACAAATTACAGGACTAAAATGGCGACGTGTTTTATCGTTATTTCCATGGCAGGTGCTCGTCTGATCTCCAATCTCTGGTCCCCCCTCGCCAATCTTTCACGAAAACCACCAGCCTAGCTGAATCCACTGGGAAAAAATTCCCCCACTCTATATCTGTGCCTTAATCAAAACGTGGATCCCATGAACAAAGCTTCTTTCTTAGAACTGCACGCCTGTGGAACTCTGTTGCGTCTGCCTGCTTCCCACCGGACTAAAACTTGGATGTCTCCAAGTCCAACGTTAACGAATTCCTAATGAACCGCCCCCTTAAGTAAACACTTCATCAAATCTCCACACTAACGTAATGTACTTGCAATAACTTTTATCCCTGAGTGGCTTCCGGGCCTTGATAAGTGGTGATCACTGTGTAAAAAAAAGAATAGGAAAAAAAAGAAAGAGAAAGTATAACGTAAGAACAAGACGCATTTGAAGTAGAAGAAAGAGAGAAAAACTGTAGACGAAAATAAAAGAACGAATTAATGATGAAGAAAGCAAGCAATGATATAAAGTAAACGAGTGAAACGTGCATGGTCCCCCGTGAGTGCACAGTAAACGGGGCATAAACAAATGACTAAGCTGAGTATTTTGTCCCCCTCATTTAGCCCCAAAACTTTCCCAGGGGGTGTAAAATCCTGGTGAATATGAACAAACGGTGAAATTTAAGCCTTAACATATGTAAATTTGAGTTCTACACCATGCAAAAAAACACACACAGAAATCATTTGCCTTCAACCATTTAGCCCCAAAAGTCCTCAAGGCTTTAACATATTTAAATTTGAGTTCAGCACAATTCAAAACTGCTAAATAGACATGCACAGAAAATTTTGGACAAATATGGTAAAATAGTCCTAAACATGGGGTGTGTTTATTAGCCCTAAAAGAGTCCGTGGAGCACACTCAAGAGTTATCACGAAATGTAGACAAACACAATTATATAGAAATCAGTTTGTTACAACTGTACGAAAGTTATATAAAATGCAAGGTATCAATTTTTTTAATAAGCACAAAAGTGTCAATTTTAGCCATGTTAAAACGAAAGGCGCACCTAGGGAGGAGGTAACCGGATTTTTCCAGGAAAATTCTTTGTGTTCCTTTTTTTTTACTTATATCCTGTTTAATGTTTGTGCAAAATTGTTTTAAAATTGGAGGCGTAGTTATTGAGAAAAGTACGGACGAACGAACGGACAAGGGTGAATTTAAAGGTCCATCCTCCTTTTGTTGGAGGAACAAAAAGAGAAGAATATAGAGGAAATGGAGAATGGTAGTAATATACAACATGCGCATTAGACATGGTGAAGAATAGTGTACAACATTCGCATGAAAAAAGGGGAAAGAATATCACGATTAAAGAAAAATAAGAGGAATAAAACCTTATGCAAAATAATGACGTTAACAAGCAGAAGAAGAATTTGAGAAGAATGAGAAGATGCCAATGTAAGAGAGGAAAAAAGATAATATACAGAATTGCTCCGATTGAGTATTACTAGGAGATAACAGGCACAGAATAAGACATTTTCAATAAATATAAACGAGCATTATCAGTGTGTGTTATCTGGAAATTGGAATAGTCTCCCTTAAGCCCCTCATGAAATACGTCTTTTTTTTTCAATAGAAATATGATGACTAGATTATATATTTTCATATTTCGGCTTCAAAATGTTCATTTGAATATTTGCAAAATGAGATAGAAAATAATATGTGGAGAACTGCGTTTCGATCTGCATTTTGCGTGTTCGTTATCTACAAATGCGATTTTCAAGTTGGCATATGTTCGCAGTAAACTCAAATTGACGCATGCGTATGGCATACTTTACCATTTATCGTTTGAAATAACCGAGAGATAATAATTGTGTGTTAGAATTCATAATTGTCGCATTATAAAACCATGTAAGCAAGGAAATCTGAAATCCTAAATATTGATTATTAGCTTGTCTTTAGTTGTTAATCCCATATATAAATTTCCGCGTGATTATTCCTAATATTCGATCCCATAATAAAGGAAAACGTGTACTTGAAATATTTTCCATCAAAAAATATAAAATAAATTTTAATGTTATTCTTATTTTCTGGTTATTGTAATTATATTGCCTTTGATAAGGGTTGTTTATGGGGGATTAGTTTCTATACTGAAAGAAAATACGTGAGTTAAGCTTTAATTATTTATATGGTGATTAAAAACAAATACAACATGGTGATGGTTGAAGACTAACATAATTGGTTTTGTCGAAGTCAATTATGTAGACCAAATGAAAAACAATTAAATAGCTAATAAATAGAGAAAACCCAACCACAGGCTTTGTAATTGCCCATACAGAGCTACATGTGACTGGAGCAACTGGCCTAATAAAAAAGAACCTTCATAAATACTTAGAAGCAATCTCTAGAAAACCAAGCTGTAAGGAAATACAGATATCAGCCATAAAGAGAACAGTGTCTATTCTTAAAAGAGCCCTCGGATATAAATTTAAACTATAATAGAATCAAGTGTTAGCCCCAGGAAGGGACCCCTTGATCTCTTCAAACTAACAAAAGTAACATTTTTAAAAATAAGAAAATACGATATTATGTTTAAAGTTAAAGAGCAGTAAATAAGGACTAAATATTTGTTTACATTTTCTGTATAACGCATTCTACAAGGCGTATTTCTTCCCTTCTCAATCAACGATTTAAATATCTGGGAAATAAGCGTTAATTATAACGATATCGAATGTCATATACTGAACATTAAGACATTAACTATAACGAATGATTTATTATAATGAAAGGAAAACGCCAAATGTAATGACCTGTGTTTTTTGAAATTATATTTGTAAAGAATCATGTTGCAAATTATAATTTTTGACAATGAGAATACTGTTTTTTATAAAATTCTTACTTTACATTCTGTTTGAGGTTAAGCCAACCCAACAACTTATTTGCAGCAAGAGGGTTGAAAAGGAGAATCATGTGATTTCAAATTAGCAGAGCACATTCCAGAGAAAAGAATATCTATTTAATAAGGAATAACACATTCTATGAGAAAGAGCTTCTATATGATAGATCATGTAATGCAAGTCCATCGCGAAATCAATTCTATAGGATAAGGCCACCAGGAATGTTAGCAGAAACCCCCACGGGTGTGTAACCATATTCTATTTAACGGTGTAGCTTACTCTATAATATGTACTATTATATATTAAAAAAATGTTACCTGTAGGTTGCCATAAAAGCCGAAAAGGCCAGGCATAGTTTTATGAAATTTCACACGTTTATACTTTATGATTTTCTATCAGAATGTGTTCGAGAATAATTAATCGGAAAAATCGATGAAAGAAAGACCAGGCGACTTCAATTAATGTAAAATTCTTATACAGCCTAACGCCACAGATGAATTTGAAAATGTATTTATCACACGAACAGAGTATCGCTGGCATAAAAGAATTTCGAGATGCTTTGATATGAAAGGCGCGCAGTCAAAATGAATTGAACTTTATTTAAAGTTATTATAATCGCACAATCAAAGAATTCAGATACATAAAATAAACAATAGATTATTTTATAAGGCAGGGGCTCGACGGACGAAATGTTTATCTTTAGGGTACAATTGAAAATGGAAGCTGACTTTAGCATTTTAAACTTAAAATCAATATGACTATATAAATATATATAATATATATAAATATAGAAAAAAAAATTTAGAAAACGAAAAAGATTTGCTCTAATTCAATATAGACTATAATTTCTTTAGGCTAATTACTGCGGGCTTGCACATGAAGCTGCCTCCTGGAATATATATATATATATATATATATATATATATATATATATAATCATCCACTGGCATGTGTTTCCTCGTCTACGACTCACCAGAGTGGCTGAATCTTGGGAAATTCGAAATCGGAACCTCAGGATAAGAAGCGAAACCTCTTGCACGCGTCTAACCTCGCACGACTACTAAATGTATCACTTCTATATATATATATATATATATATATATATATATATATATATATATATATATATATATATATATATATATAAAGTAATAGCGTTCGCGTGTCTGTTTGTCTCTGTGTACAACTCCCTATGGTCAAAGAAATATAAAGTGTCTATATCTCTCATGGTCAAGAAATATTAATGCCCATTGTAGGATACTTATGTCAAAGGAGACATTTATTTTTATGCGTAACTTCTTGATATAGCATTCTTCACATCACATATACATCGACTGAGTTATGGTTA
This sequence comes from Euprymna scolopes, assembly GCF_053919585.1. Classification (NCBI taxonomy): domain Eukaryota; kingdom Metazoa; phylum Mollusca; class Cephalopoda; order Sepiida; family Sepiolidae; genus Euprymna; species Euprymna scolopes. Next base: position 78,164,457 of record NC_136509.1, read on the forward strand.
TTAGAATACTACATAAAATTTAATCATTTTAAATAATTAGCTCGATTATTTTACTTATTCGACATAATAGTCTCGTTAATACTGTACTATTTAAAATATAATTTAAAATGTAATTATTTAGTTTATTTTCAATTTATACTTTATTTAACTTAAATTTCGTAAATCTGAAACCTTTTAATTTTCAAACCAGAAAACCAAGAGGAATAACTGTGATAGTTTAATTCTTTGAGCACGTAATTAAATGTTTTCTATACTAGATTTGTTTTCATTTCGAAATATTCTTCAAAGTTGAATTATTATTTTTTATTTTTAATCCGGGGGTAATTTGTTTTCGCTTATTCTTAATTTTTACAATTGAATAACAAAACATATCATAAAACTTTAATTACACGTGGACATACGATTTAAAAAATTGCGCGGAGCACTCTCTTCGTAAGCACCATATATATTTAAGATAAATACTGTTAAAGATATTTTAGTCAATGTCAAGTTTCTTTCAAACTCCTCAAAAAACTTTTAAATGACGACTTTTATAGATTTTCAGTGTTATTTTTGTTTGTTTTTTTTTATTTTACAAAGGGGCCACCCCTTCTCAAGGGCCGGAAGTCACTCGGGGATAAGGGTTATTTCGTGTACAGCACGTTTATGTTTAGATTTGATAAAGTGTCTACTCAAGGGAGCGGTTCATCAGGAATTTGTTTATGTTTGACTTGAAGACATCCAATTTGTAGTCAGGTGGGAAACAGGCAGAGGGAACAGAGTTCCACAGGAATACACTTCTAAGAAAGAAGCTTTGTTCATGGAATCCACATTTTGGTTTTGGCACAGATAAAGAGTGGGGAAAATTTTTGACAGCGGTACAGGTAGACGGGTATTTTTCATGAAAGATCCACAGGCCCCTAATGTAAACAGATTTTTTTTGAAATATTTAACTGCTGAAGCACGTGTTAGCAACTATACAAGTTGTATAATGAAAAAAAAACATGTTTTTATAAACTTACTGACAGTATAATTAGCGTCCTAAATTATGAGACAATAAAATGTACGAATCTTAGTAACAAAAAAAACAAAAAAAACAAAAAATAACAGCGCCGGTTTTCTGAGATGCTGAAAAAGAATATCAGTAAAATTTGTTTTGATATGAAGAAATTACTGCGTGGGCAACAGGTGGCTGCTCATTTTACGTTAAATTTATACAGGAAAGTGATCACCGACGTTTTGAAAAAAATTCTTCATATCATGAAAATTATTTGTCTGCCCCAAATTTAAATGTGATATTCGTTTTAAGCACCACAAAAAACCTTTAAAAAGTTTTTTTTTAGGGAGTTGGGAGGAAACTTGAGATTGACCAATTTTTTTGTTCGAGAAAAGGTTCCAAGGTAAGTCAAAAAAACACTTTTTTTGTAAAGTTTTTTTTTTTTCAGAAAAATTGAAAAAAAAACTATTTTTGTTTTTTCGGTGTGTTATTTTTATTCATTTATTTTTTTTCCTAAGTAAAAACCTGAAAACTAGAACAATTGAAACACAACTGGATGGGATAGATTTGTTTTCATATTTAAACAGATATTGTTGTTGTTTCCTCTGCGTGCGTTTTATAAACATATATTTCTCAATAGAAACACCATGATTAATAAAAACAGCATGTTGTTGTTTTATAAATGGTGTGCCTGCGTAAATCTTATTCCACATTCGCGCTGGAGGTTTTCCTGTGTTGCTCACTCAAACGCCCACAATTACAATTGTAGGGCTTGACTTGTCAAAAAAAAAAAACACTACCAGTCCGGATGATGTAAAGGTTCGGCATGTGGTAGCCTGGACACTTCGTTTACTTTTCCTTGTTCAAATGCAAGTTTTCGTCCGTGGCAGTACTTTTTTTTCTTGACAAAAGTCGAGGACTCCAGTTGGCGTTTCAAGCTGCTCACTTAATGTATGTAAACTCCATGTTTTTTGGGTTTTTTTCTGACGTTAAAATTCGAAATTGTGTGCTTTTTTTGCTAATTTCTTTTCTTTTCTTCCTCTTCCAGATTTTTGTCTACTGCTTTGAATTTTCAACTGGCGTGAACGCGCGTCGCGTTGAAAAACCATCGCGCTTCATTGTAATTGGTTCAGCTTTATGTTTTGTCAGACGGCTAAATTTTCTCGGCGACGTTCGGCTTACTCCGGCTGTTGATGTCATGTTCCGGAAAAAGCCGGGCGTAAATTACGTCTGGATCAATCTCTGCATGAGTACATATTTTCTTCTTTATTATTGTTGAGATATCCTATTATTTTTACACTATATTTAGTAGTTTTACGCCGATATAATGCATCGTTGTTTATAATGTTTATTTTTGATAAAAAAAATCAATTTCAGCCATTGAACTATAAGTGGTGTGTTTACCATACTTATAGGTAAATGTGCACTGAACAGATAGTATAATACTTAAAGTTGCATTCAATTTTTTATATATCTTTTAATTTAAACGTGAAAAAAAAAACAATTGAAACGTTGAAAACGTACACGGTAAAACAATAACGGTAAAATGCTCTTATGGTTGTCAATGGATTAATGTAGATTTATTTGCAAGAAATTGCGTTAAAATAACGTAAACGTAATACGGAAATGAACGGTGTAAAAAATGCAGAAAGTATTAACATTTTTTTTTTTATTTGGATAATTTAAACGCGAAAAAATATTCAATTGAGGCGCTGAAAGCCTACACAGTAAAACCATACGTTGTCAACGGGTTAAAGTTGATTTATTTGTAAGAAAATTGTGACAGCATTGTTGTAATACAGAATAGTTGCCAAACATCCCCATCCTCCCCATGTTAAATAATAATTTCTAAATAATAGCGTTAATAAATATAGTGCGCAGGTCAAATTCTGCCAACGTAGCGATTTATGTTTATTTGTTTACGCTGTTATGGGTGTATGTTTATGTACGCATACGCAACCGGAAGTCGTAAACAGGATGTTGGGTTACAATACCTGTTACAAGGTCATTTCAGTTTTATAATTATATAGATTTAATATAAAATATGACTTTTTTTTTTACCATATATGATATAACATACATGGCTATGGAATAATTATTACCATGAATCGATATGTTTTTGGTTTACCAACCCCTGGCCATTCACCTTTTAATAGTCGACTTATATGAGTTTTGAGGGACGCTGAGAACGAATATTGCATTTATTTCTTGCGCAAACGAGTAGTTATTCACATGTAAAGACATTTACTACCCAACGTAATCACTACAGTTTGGCAAGCAAGATGGCTGCCCGTGCATTTACTAAAAAAACACCAAACAAAAGAGCCAAACTAGCAAAAAAAAAAAACAAAAAAAAAACAAACAAATGACCCCAAGCTTCCTTTCACTTTCTCCTGATTGGACAAATACTTATTTTTATGATAAAAAAAAGACATTTATTTTCGTTTTTTGACACAAACCGATTTTTTCTTCTGACACTAAATCTGATAATCAAACCCGTCGCAAATTAACCGTTTGCATGGTATGAACTCCTGGACCCTGTGACTTTTTGAAGAAATGTTAGTTTCAATAAAGTAGGAGACCACTTTTTATGATAATTTAACCTAACATGAGCACCCAGACGTTGACCCCCCCCAAAAAAAAACATTTTGTTTATATTGGGGCGGGGGGAGGGATGTCGCCGGTGGCCTGGGGGATGTTGGGGCGTTGTTGCAATTGTACTAGCTAGAAATGTTCCCTCTGAAGGTGAGTTTTGTAATGAGCATAAATAAAAGTCAAGGTCAGACGTTTAAAACCATTGGCGTAGACCTGACATCAGACTGCAATAGTTACGGTATGTTCTGTATCTCCATCAGGACAGGAAGTTAAGAAAAACTCTACATTCTGGTTCCAAATGAAAGAAGCAGAAATGTAGTTTACCACGAGGTTCTTCAATGAAAAGTTCTACAAAGATACGATGAAAAACTGATATATGATCCGATTGTGGTATGTTTTCAGTATTTAATGTGTAAGATAATATTTAAGCATCGAGTTGAAATGTACTTCCCTCTTACAACAACTACTTACTGGAAAGGTGGACACAAATCGCGTACCTAAGTGTGCAGAAAAGGCCCATACGATGCGCGGGTATCTTTGCTGGTATATATATATATATATATATATATATATATATATATATATATATATATATATATATATATATATATAGCTAGTATTTGCTAGTATATATGTATATATATGTACATATATGTATATATATGTGTATATATATGTATATATATATATATGTGTATATATATGTGTGTATATATATGCATATATATATATATAGGTGTGTATCTATGTATATATATATATATGTATATATGTGTATATATATGTATACGTGTATATATATATATGTATATATATGTGTGTAGATATGTATAGGTATATATATATATATGTATATATATGTATATGTATATATATATGCGTGTATGTATATATATGTATATATATATACGTATATATATGCATATATACGTATATGTATGTGTATATATATATGTATATACGTATATATATATGTATATTTATATGTATATATACGTATATATATGTATGTATATATATATATATGTATATATACGTATATATATATGTATATATGCATGTGTATATATGCGTATATGTATATATATATGTTTGTATGTACACATATATATATATATATATATATATATATATATATATATATATATATATATATATATATATACTTATACAGAATGACCAAAAAATAACGGTCCAAAAATCTAATTAGGCCCCGTTTCTTAGTGTTTTGTCCGAATAAAATGAGATGTTTGTATTAACTATTTAATTATATTCAAAACATCCCATCACAACACTAGAGTATTTGCCCTTTTTCCTCCGTTCTACAGCATATAATCTAGATTGACTCCACTTAGCTCCGTGCATTTCTTGAGGCGCAGCATGAAGTTGTCCATGACGTTCTTACAGACCGAATTGGTAATGGCTCTCATCACTTCCCTTATGGCTTCCTTGAGTCCCGTGATGGTAGACTCTGTCCTTAAGGTATACCCAAAGAAAAACCTCTCAAAGAAACCATTAGATCCGGGCTATGAGGTGCCCACTCAAAATCAGTTTTGAGACTGATCACTCGACCTCCGAAGTTCTCTTTCGGCCAATCTCGTGACAGGTTTGAGGTGTGAGAACTGGCTCCTTTCTGCTGGAATCAGAACTTGCTCACATACCGCTCCTTGGTGATTGCCACTGCTGCGCCAGGTTCCTCGATAAAGATTGGTCCGATGATGCCTTTGGTCGAGATTGCAGCCCACACCGTGCAATTCGGAGAGTGCTGGGGCTTGGTGGCTACTTCATTGGGTCTGGAGGACCCCCAGAAGGCATTTGTCTTGGAGTTCGCCTTTCCCTCAAGATTGAAGTTGGCTTCATCCGAGGCCCAAAGGTGGTTAAGGAAAGTTGGTGTCTAGTATATATATATCTCGAGCATCTTGACTGTTATAGCCCTCTTCTGCTTTTTGTCTGAGGCTGTAAGGGTCTGCAGCGTCTGTGTTTCTTTCTTTTTTTTTTTTTTTTGTCGAACGACCTTTGTCTTCCATCACGGAACGTTTTGAATTGTTTGTCAAATCTGTAATATTCTATATCTTACTTGTCTTATTTAATTGTATGTTATATTACATTTGGTTACAGTTATTAGACAATTATTAGATATGAATTATATTTCTTTGTAAAGACAGACTTTTAAAATAAATGAAAACCTGAAATGTAAATAGATAAGATTTATCTATAAAACATCAATATGCAATGAAGTTGTTACCTGAAATAAGCTGGTTTAAAAGATCACTAATCTCTACGAGGGTAGCACTAGAACACTTATAAAAGCAAGTTTCGTACACGATATGTGATTTATAGTATGTGCCTGTGTCTTCAAGGCACGTAGCAAATCACTTAACAATATATCTGACGTAGCAGAGGATATATAAGTTAATTCTAAAGAATACGGGAAATATTATGTAACACAAGAAAGGAATACGAATGTATCAATAGCAGCACTTAACGTATGTAGCAGCATAGGTAAATCACGTATGACCAAATGATAGAACGGTGGCGTGAGGATACATCAGCGAAAGAAGAAAAAAATGTAAAAGGACGAAACTTGAAACGACCTATGCGACTTAGAAGAATATGTCAATGCTAGAACAACCTTAAAAATAAGATGAAATCCAAAGTCGAAGCAAAACATGGTTGCAACATTGCGTGTTTAGATGGGGCCTACCGAGAAATCAGTCTGATGTAGCTTGCTACTGGGAAGGAATAAGAAACACGAGACAAATGCAGAGGTCCACGCATATTATCACCTTCTTCAAAATTACATTTTTCTGGTTTGGTGATCAAACGGCGGTTAGTAAATGCCTTTAGGTTCCAGTGAAAAATAACTCTGGTCGAATGTCTTACTTTTGTTATTGTTGCGACTGTCCCAGCATAGAACGTGTTAAGTCTGTGAGAAAATGTAAAAATCATCGCATATATATTTTATTTCTTGCAATAATTGTCATGGCTTTGGAAGAAAAATGCGTTTATAATTTAAAAAATAATAAAAACTTACCACTAGGAAGAGCTCTGCTACAGGGAACATAGAGATATAGACCTGAGAAAGAAGTTAGAAAAGGTTGATAGAAAGGACAAATAACACCGATCGGTAAGGGTATGTAAATGGTATTTTCTTTTTTGCTCCAGTTTTGAATTGTTTCTTCTAGTTTATTTGTTATATTTCCTTATGGCAAGAGGAACAGTTTCTAGTATTATGAATCGGATATGTATTATTATACCGAAAACCGTTCATCAGTATCTGACGTATCAAACATCTTATTGGATTACAGTAGAATTAAACATGTTTATATGTATGTAAATTTTAATTGGAATGAGCTAAGAGAATAAATACACACATGTTTTATATTTTCTTACGTATTACTAAAGTTTAAGAAGTGCCAAAAGTCAAAGACACGTTTTAATCTCAGCAAAAATTCTTCTGTGACGTAAAAATATTTTCTAATTTGTATGTTTTCTCTTAATATTTAATTACTTAGAATATTATAGATCATATACCGATCTTTAATTAAAAGAGTCATCATTTTTTTTAAACCAATGGCAAGCAACATTGCTTGGCGGTTGAACTGTCGGATAACGTAATGTTAACCGATCATTATTCTTTAATAAACAAATTGTCTCTGAGTTGCATCGCCGCTGTTGCAGTAAAATGAGTGTCCAGTAAGCATTTAATGTACTTACAAATCTCGGATACATATATGAAGAAAGGGGATATGACGAATTTTTTCGCATGCGATACGAAAGCTATTGCGAATATTAGAACAAGGAATCAGATATGCCATTGGTAGAATGTCATTAAGCAATGAAATATGAATATAAATATATTGTGACATGGGTTCTGAAGGTTCGATTCACAAACCAAGTAGCTCATAGAAAAATGTAGTAAAATTAGAAGTAGTAAGTACATAGAAACGGTGCTTGCGTTCTACGGGAGAATTGCCGAAGATAAAAAAAAATAAATGGCAACCTTAGTACTGAGGCATAGAACGGGAATTTGACAAAACAAGACAAGGCAATGATTGTTGCATGATATGTTTTTATTTGATTGTCCGGGGCACGGATAATTCCTCTGTGTAATTGGTTTTGGTACCAAGCGTAATTGTTCCTAATAATCTGGCTAACATTCGGATCAGCAGATAAGACACAAATCGGTCGTAGAACTAAACGAGAATTATGATAACTTGTTTGGTAAAGAACTTCTGATCGGAAGTTTTAACACAAAAGTAGGAAATTAGGAAAGAAGCAAGGAATATTAATGGTACGACTGATATAATGGGAAAGATAAATTGAAAGTTGTAGTAATAAACACAAAAAAATAACTCATTCATCCGTGGAAAAGGAAAAACGAAATTTGGAATACCATTAACAGTAAACCATATCTGTTAAAGGACTGCCATAATACGCAATAAACTGACTATATCAATAATCGTCGGAATAAGTGACTGACATAAGACCAACAAACATCAAAGGCAGGTCAGATGGCTTTGTTACATATTTGTTAGGGTTTGAGAACTATCCATAGGCAGAATAAACGCTTAACACATTGGTTAACACCTGTTTTTGTTTAGGTCGAACATTGCCATGCAAATAAAAAATGAATCAAATGAAAAAAAAAACATTGCCGGTTTTCTCTTTATATACTTGAAATATTGCCATATAATATGAAATCGAGGCGCTTTTCGTAAGAGAGAAAATGTCTGCTTTTTCAGAGACAGTGTTTGTTTTGGATTTAGATGTTGGAGTACAAAGTGTTTTAAGCAATGCGTCGTATTTTGGAGTTGAGAGTTTGATAGCAGTGTGTCGAGTTTTTAATTTTTCTTTTTAAAGTAGAGTGTCGAGTTTTAGGGTTAAGTTTTGACAGTAGAGTAGAGATATTCGGGAAAGCGTGTTTTGCAAGCAGAGTGTCGAGATTAAGAGTAGCCATGTTTTTTTTTTTTGCAACAGTGTATCGAATTCAACACCAGATTTTGTTACTTGGAAAAACAGTAGTAACAATTCATCAAGGGAAGAGTAGAACAGTTGACACTTGATTATTTTAACATTATTAACGTTAAAACTTTATCTTGGTCAACAAAGCTGAAAATTCCAGGTGTCATTAAGTCATTTCTGAAGGTACAAAAAATAAACTCTCGCTAGGTCAAACAGTTAACTGAGTTTGTATTCCTTTTATGCGTATCATTCAACTTATTTTCAAATATTTAGAAAAAATACGTCGGAATACGAGAAAAAATGGGGAAAATATAAAGTAGAAAGATTCCAGGAACTATACACTTATACATTTTATTTGAATTTATTAATTCATTGTGTATGTTTGAACTGTTGCGTTTTTCTTTAATGCTTTTTTAAAAATTATATTGACGCAGGTTTTAATAATTGTTTTTAAATAATGTTTTTGGACGTTGACAGGTATTTTGTCAAATTACGAACGAGTATATAGAGGCAGCGTCATTTCACGTACATATTAGCAGCAATATCTTACGTATGTAAATGACTACGTCCTGGCACGACATTACGTCACAATAAGTACAAAAGAAAAGAAAGAAAACTGAAAGCATTGAAGAAACGTGGCGTTGACAAAAACTTGGAAGCACATGTTTGTACGAAATATACTTTAAAAATAAATGCAGTCCGAAAATTTTAACTAAATGTTTTAGAGCGAACGTGTATTTGTGAGCTACAAACATATCAGTTGGTTTTAGCTAGAGACCGAGAAACTAGTAACTGACCTGAAAAAAGCACTGCGATGAAGCCATATTTCATTTGATTGGAATATTATGAGTATGTGGTTCGGTGATGAAACGATAAGTAATAAATGTCTTTTGTTTCAAATGAAAAGAAATCGAATCAAATGCCTTTGCTCTTTAACGACGGTATCTGCATATAATGTGAGGACAATGTAACAACCATGTAACAACCGTTCTGATGAATGAGACCGAAACTAGCAACACTACGTCTTAGAAAGGAAAGGTGCATAAAACAAGAAAGAGTATAATTGAAAATCCACGTTGAGATATGTTTTTATACCTTATAAAAACAGATAAGACACACATTAACTAAGCCCAATATGACACACTTACTCTATATATTCAGTTACAAGTTTTACCTAGCTGTAGTTTAAATAAATAGCTTTCTTTGTCACGAAGCATTTTTTTATCACATGGTCTGACTTTTGTCCCGATATATATATATATATATATATATATATATATATATATATATATATATGTGTATATATATATATATATATATATATATATATATATATATATAACTTCCATGATATCTATTATAAAGATCGTTCCAAAAACTAGTTCCCCTCAGACGCATTTTGCTACATGTATAAGAGAAAATACGTACGAAGACGGGATACTCTTCGAACATTCAGGGAGGAACTCCTAATAGTACTCTTCCATCCTTGAGAGTATACAAAAACAATTTCGAAATAGAGTAAGCCATGACTTTTTCTCTTACCTATAGCCCCTTTCTCGCAGAGCCGTTGTTACCTTGTGAACATTTTTTCATCATACAGCCGTTATCGTCTACCTTTGAGTGACCGTTGTGCCGAGAGGAGAGGTTACCCGCGCCTAGTAACAGTGATATGTTTCTTATATGTATGTATGTATATATATATATATATATAATATATATACATATATATATATATATATATAATAGAAAAATGCGAGTAGGAAAGTAATATGGTTGAGCTTAAAAATGAAAATAAGACAAGCTATTTTAGAAAAAATATAATAACTTCATAACTTAATTTATTGCAGCATGAAGAACTGATTATGTAATGTTAAATTTACTTTTTTTGTTATATTTTGCACCCCCGTAAATTCATCAAAACATTTGTTTTATTGAACAAAAATTGAAAAGTCTTCGTCACAATATAGCTGAGGATGTGATCTATACGATGTTGACATTTTTGACATTTGCTCGAACAATGAGTGAGCGGTGAAACTTTAAAGCAGTTTAAGATCATTAAACTGATATAAAATATATGTGTATTTATGTGTGCGTGCGTGCGTGCGTGCGTGCGTGTGTATGTGTCTTTGTGAAAATGTTTCCATTGAATAGTCTGGATTTAAAATATTCAAATCCATGTCGCCAGCATGTATAGTTATTTCCCGCTGTTATACATCTAAACATATATGTAAAACAACAGTATTATTTCTTTTTTTGTCATCGGTAATTAAGAAGAGGTCTGTAAAATTGTTGATTATTTCACTGTGGTCAAATAAAAACATGACACGCTTTCTACGTGTCCTTCTATGACCGCGAGCTATTCCTTGGGTAATTTGTTTAAGTTATATTGTGCACACGCATGCGCGTTGTTCGGTGTTTTGATTATGCTTTCATTTTTTTTTATGTTTTCACTTTATATTTTGAAGGTGAGCAACTTGCGGCTGATAGAAAAGACGATAACACACCAACGGAAATGGCGAGCTGGACTGACACAGAAATGATGAGAACCTATTGTTCTGGAGACAAAGAACGCAGCTAAAAAATCGAAGTCGCTCCGTGTAAAGAGTGGGAAAATGGTCCGGAAGTTGATGAGGGAAAAGCTGGCAAAGAACGTGGAAATTAAAAAAAAAATGATGGATGGAAAATATTAAAGAAACAACGAAGAAACTGAGGAAATAAACCGGAAGTATTGAAAGAAAAACGAACGTAACCCGGGATTTTTGAACTACGTAATTTAATTTAAAAAAAGTATCACTTTTCTTGTTTTATCACGCAAATATGACTAACATCATCAAAATTGCTACTAGTACGTACTTAGATGTAGCGAACTTGTTGTTTCTGTTAATCTATTGCTGATAAAATGATAGTTTATTTGAGCCCAAGTCACAAGAAATACATTCAGTTTACTCCAAATATTATTCTGATTAACACCGATAGTTATACATACAAACCTCACAATACGCACCCGCACGCAAACACACACATATATGTACATCTGTATATCTGTAAAAGTGATATTCTCTGCCTGTGTGTTTATGTGTGACTACACTAACAAACTACTCTGTCAGTTTTCAGTCTGCAGACTCGAGAGTTGACATAAGCTGTATTGAAATTTGGGAAACTCTTTTTAATCAGTTTTCGGCCAGGAATTTGGTTGCAAAGAGGTCAAAGTTCAGAGATTTGACCTTAGAAAATTCTACCAAACTCCATCGGCACATTTGGGTGCAATCACTTGAAATTTAAGGTGTAGGTTTCTTGGAAATTAATCAAACCGTTTAATTTGACTTGAGCCCAAAACAATAAATGGTAATGGGTCAGAATTCGGGCCAAGTATTAAAAATTTGACCTCTCTGGTCTCTAAAAATATTGCACAGCCAATTTTTGGTGTAAGCTTTTAAAATTTTACATAAAGTGTAATCAGACATTGAGCAAGCTTATTAATCGATTTTTGGCTGGAAATCTGGCTGGCATGTGGTCAAAGTTCAAACGATTTTATCTTTGCGGTCTCTAGCTAACTATTTAACCAATTTTGAAATTTATATGTATTCAAACATGTAGCAAGCTTTTAAATCAGTTTTGGGGCGGACACTCCGCTGCCAAGAGGTTAAAGATGAAAGAGTTGACCCTTGCAGACACTACCACATCCACCACCAATGTTGGGTCTAAACACTTGAAATTTCAGATGTAGGTTTCCTGGATATTAGTCACACTTTATATATATATATATATATATATATATATATATATATATATATATATATATATATATATATATATATATATGCACATAAAGTTATGAACAGTACATAGAGACCGAGAAAAATTGGGATAAACTGCTAGTATATCTATATCACTAAAGCGTATCATCTATGTGTGTCAGTCCCTCTGTACACGATTAGGCTACTATATGGTTTATGATTATCCTAAACTGACCACATACAATAAGAAGAGAGATCAAAGAGCAAATCTGGGTATGATAATAAAATCACCTCCCGCCAAAGAAGGCGGAGTTTCAATGGGGGGTATGCACGTTGTCACTTTGAGAGTGAGATACCCAATTTGGCCGAATAACCAACCATGGGAAGAGAAACTTTTTGACGGGTCACACGGATTACATCCACCAAAAACGGGAAGGACCTTTAGGGGAGGGTGTCACTTATGACTGAAAACCCTGTGCATGCTCATATTGTTTTAATTATATTTGTAGATTTACCAAATATAACAATATTACCCACCCTGAGGTGATGGGAGGTTTTGTCGTGTAACAACGCTCACCCTCGCTAACGCGGTGGAAGCCATGGGGTGTCACTTATAAATGGAAACCCTATGTACACTCACATCGTTTAATGTCTTGCAACCAGATTGGTTTGATAAGGGGGAAGTTTTTTTTTTTCATGTTACATCGCTCAGTACGACCAATGGAGGTGGGGCCGCATGGGGGTTACTTATAATTGTGAACAATAATTACTGTTCGATCGAATCGAAACCGAAGCCAAAACATATGAAGACTTCTTGGTAAAAGTATTTATTCCCAGAAATGAAAGGTCATGACCATTAAACGACAGTCACTTGAAAGAAAAAAAGACGGAATCTTAATACACAAAATAACGCACGTGCTATGGTATATAGAAATTTATTCTATCTTTATAATTATATTTGACGGCATTATTAAGAATTAAAGAACGCATATATAGTTGATATGAGGTAATAGAAATAAAAGAAGACCTCCTAGGCATATCATATGCTACAAAGAACAATATATTCGAAGAGCAATCTATAACTACATACACATAAACATATATATATATATATATATATATATATAACTACTTAATTTACTCACATAAACTTAATATACGAAAGTATAAATTTATGCGTAAACTTTAAGTATTTACTTCAAAAGTGCTCAATACGTAGGTAAAGCTAGTTAGTAAGTTATAAAACATATATAGCGATTAAGCTACACTGAATATTCCGCGTTTCATCCACTCTAGCACTCTTCGGTCTTAGAGTGGATGAAACGCGAAATATTCAGTGTCGCTTAATCGCCATATATATTTCATAACTTACTATATATATATTTGCCAAATTTATTTGGCATTAAATAACCTAGAGACGGTTGATATGCCACTAAACAAACAATATAACTGCAAAACTTTAACTTTGTGTCTCATATAGCAATTAGTATACGTACAGAGAGTTGCTTTTTGGAGATTAATTAGAGAAATCGTATTTGTTTATATTGAACGTGCCATTTTATCGTGTGTTTCAGCAGATTAATCTTATTGGATTCGCATTCTTTAACCTTGTATACATTTCCCTTTCATAGAATGGATAATATATAAACGATGGTTCTCATAAAACACCATTCATGATGAATCTTAAACATAAAATATGTCAATGTAAGCATAATTCCTCATTAAGAAGCGAGTATAAAAAAACCCTAATAAAATCTCGGAAAAGAAGAGCAGATAAAAAAAAAAACAAGAAAATCAAAAGGGGCATTAAGGCAAGAAGAAAACGAAAGAATATCAATATTGTACTACATGGTTGGAATACAAAGAAAATGTTAAAGAAAAACATGGATAAAATAGAAATAAGGAAGAACTCATATACCAACAAAAAAGATATATAATGAATGTGGGATTTTAATAAACTATATGACAGCAACGGCGTTTTACACATATTAGTAATATACACACATACATGCTAAAACTGTGAAATTTCCGCAGGTCTAGCAAAGGGAATTTTAAATGTTTAAGCTTTTACTCCCGACTCGTGCATCTATTGTTTAAACACTTCGAATAGTTAGAAAAAGTGAAATTAAAGTCCTTTTTTTACATGGATGGCACCACCCATCAAGGCCTGGAAGCCAGTCGGGGATAAGTGTTATTGCGTTTACAGTAATCAATGGGATAGTATAGTAGTAATCGTTAGTATTGGAGATTTAATAAATGTCTTACTTAAGGGGGCGGTTCATCAGGAATTTGTTTATGTTGGACTTGAAGACATTCTTGTTGAATGATTAACGTTGTTAAAAGTTAATTAGTTATTATCGATCTATCTGTCTATCTATTTGTCTATCTATTCGATGATATTATTAAAATAGTTTATACTGAAAGATATTTATGTTTTTATAGAATAAAGTAGAGCAATGGGTTTTAGCTAAAGATGTTTATATAAATTTGCAAGGTTAATTCTGAAGAAAATAACCTTGGGCAGGCAGATGTGGAAAGGTTACACGTAATGGATTCGTGTGCTTTTGAATGATGATGTAACGAAACTGATGTCAGGGGACGGGGGTTTTAGTGAGTCAAGAGTGGAAGGAAGTTAGAGTTAGTCACGAAAGTGAACAGACGACCAGGAAGTGGGTTGAGAAGAATAAGCATGCACACGTAATGCAGACTCTGTGAAAACCATTTGAGACAACTGAAATAAATTTATATTATAAAAATATAAAGTGTTGTTCCTTGGGTTCACAAAAGCAGGAAGAATAGATGCATCAATTTTATGGTGCTGGTCATTTCATGGTTCGTCACGGAGCTCCGCAGAAAGAAGAGCTCATGAGGAAAGAAGGTGTATAAAAACTGTAATATATACCCGTCTGATAACTCTCTGATACAACATGTCTCAGTTTACACGTCGATATCATATCCCTGGCTAAACAAACAAACATACGATTTATACGTGGTATCTAATCCCGTTATGAGAACGATATCTCCTTTCCACCTCTTAATATCGCATATTGCTGTTGTAATAATATCTTACTATACAAACCTCTTGTTCTTTGTGAGCTTGATGATGACACCATAATTATTTAGATTTACAGTGTATAAAAGAATATTTAGTAGACAGGGCATCCTTGTCCGGTTAGGTCTGGATCACCAGAGCCCCATCTTTGGGTTGACTTTTATCTATATTCTTGCAGAATTCTATTTTACGAACTCACACAAAAAATAAAAAAAATAAACACAATCGCAGTGCATAAGGAATTTTAAAATAACTGGAATACAGATGATGTAATAAATTAACAGTAGATATTCTGTAAAGAAACAGAAAAACTAACCATAGAACGATAAAATTGTCGCCCAAATTAAAACGGCCGTTGTTTTTTTTTTGTTTTTCTTTTACAAGCCATCTACTAGTTGGACAGTTGCATACAAAACCCAAGAGATAGGATCTTTCACATCGTAAAATTACACAATGTTAAACGAGCGAGATCAAAGATGAGCCGCTGTACAACTCATGCAATTTACTGATCCAAGTAATGAGAATAGTACCATTGCCAGAAACATAAAAATGCATACCAGCTCGACTAAGTTTGCGGCCAGATGTATCGTATTTGATGTGGTTTAAAATAAGAGCCACATCATGCCAGCTAACATCTCAGAAAGCCGCTTAAAAGTCAACACCCAAGTGTACCTGAATGGGCCGAAGACCGCGTTGGTCACTTATGGCAAACAGGTGGCCGCGAGCAGACCCTGGTTGTGACAACAGGACTTGGCGTCGTCCCACAATTTGAAAGCGATCGAAGCTTACCTCATGATGGAATGCAACGACTTCATTCACTTCTCTAACTGGCCACCTCCTCCCCAAGCTGGACCCGCTGAACTAATTCGTTTGGTCATACGTCGAGAATAGAACAATAAATGTTGTAAAATAAAACTGTAGTGCTGTTTTCTTTACGGGTACAAATTTATCGTTCCACCCTATACTCATAAATATATTATGAACTTTCCGTAAGCATTAACTAATTGAATGACATGACAATAAAATATTGTGTAATTTTGTTTAATATCTTATTATAAATTTTCTTAACGGCTGGTTGTGGGGTGTGTGTGCGTGACGCGGTTTATCTCAGCCTACAGGCAATCAACCCAGGCAAGTAAGGTACTGAAATGAAGCTTATGACCCAGCGGATGTTTTAATGATATGTATATCCCTGTTTGATGTATGGAAATGCAAAAAAAATACAAAAAATACAAAAAAAATACGATTTACTAAACAACGTTTTATTTACTGAAAATGTTTCCTGTATTCACCGGAAGTTATTATCTCCCTTAATAAATTTGATTTACTGCCTGTCTGTGTGTGTAACGCGGTTAAACTCAGCCTACCGGCAACCCACTCACGCCAGTAAGGTACCGAAATTAAGCTTATGAATCAGCGGATGTTTTAGTGATATTTATATTCATGTTTGGTACATGAAAAAAATACATTTAAAAATAAAATAACGATCTACTAAACAAAATATTATTTACTGGATATTTTTCCGGTAAAAGGATGCAGGTTTGTCCAGTTGCTGTATGTGCCCTTCGCTTATCTTAGAATTATGTCCAGACAGTCTTGGACCGCTTTTTTCCGTGCCCCAAAGAGTGCCGATTCAGAAGAAAGGAAGTTGAGGATTTCGCAGACCTTGTTCACAATTACACGCGCTTCTACCCGTACTCGAGTTTCTGATTGTTTCTTGAAACTGAACTGAACATCGCATTTAGAAATTAATCATAATAACCTTACATGTATCTAGATACCTATAAATTGATTTTATTTCCTGCTCCAACATTAATACTAAAACATTTTTTCGATTTAAAAATTATTAAAACAGACTTCGTAATATACTCAGTCGTGGATATGCGAGCGACTACATGAAGATTAACTAATTTTCATATTCCTTTGAAAAACGAACGGTAACTAAATACTTTTTCACTTTATTTTTTTCCTCGGTGGATGGTTTAATTTCACTATTACGCTTAATTCTATTGATGCATAGTTTCAACATTTTGGATAATTGCGTGAATTCCTGAACTCTGAACTTATATATATATATATATATATATATATATATATATATATATATATATATATATATATATATATATAATATGCGCGCGTGTGTATGTGTGAAATGACCTTGTTGGTGTGTGTATGTGTGTTTGTGTGTGTGTGAAAAGACTCCAGTAACTCTCCATATTTTTACCTTAAAATGTAAACCGATGACGAAGACGTGAGCTTTACCATTAAAATAAGCGGCTTCTTGTGCTGAAGAATCTATTTTCTTCATAGACCATCCCCAAGTTATTCACATGTGATTCCTAAGAATTATGGCAAGGCATGGACGTCCAACACACGCTGGCCTATTCGCGGGGCGTTCCAAAAGTAAAGCTTCCTAATTTTTAACTGAAAATGTTAAACAACTACGAAGACTGGAGCGGTACCATTAATACGAGCTATCTTTGTGCTACTAAATGTATTTTTCTGCATAGTCACAACGATTCTTAATGAAGTTTTTCCTAATAACGTTTCTCTAATTCTGACACTTGGCTGGCGTTGCTTTTCTAGAGTCTCACACCTTAATACTACTACAGATAAATTTATTTTTTAGAGCATATATGCTCAGTTATCATAAAAAATGTGATTTGCAATCGCCTCTGCTTCTTTCTAGTGGAATAAAAAATATAGGGTCATTAATTTTTAAACCCTCCTTGTAAGGGTTTGCCTATCAAAACTATCATAAATAATATTGTGCCCTAGTAATTATTGAATTCTTTCGACTACTTCAAGTGCAATTAACACAATATTTACCTTGAATATTATAGCAGTAAGGTATAGATTCTATTTTATAAAAAAGAAAATACAACGCACTTGCTGCGACAGAGAACACCATTTATTTCTTGCATCTAACTCTCCATTAATTCATATCCTCTCTCCCTTCTCCTCCTTCCTCTCTCACTCGTACTTTTTAACCCTTATCTATGTATATATATATATATATATATATATATATATATATATATATATATATATATATATATATATATATATGGCCAAGGGCATATTGGCATCAATAGATATGTAATGGTAGGAGGACGGTCCTAGAAATGTATTGCCAAGTCCAAAATATTGATTTCGGAAATGAAATCTCGCAAAGGAGACTACGCAAACGAGACGTTATCGAAGGTTTTTACCTTGCATCGTGCAAGCTTACTTCAGAACCTAACCCATTTATCCAGAATGACCACTGCATAAACCTTCCAGCGCTGAAAATTTTACACGGCCTCGATTTTTCTTTTTGTCGCTCGCAGATTAGCTCAACTATCATTTACTGCTAACGATAGTCGAGGGAAACGAGTTACGAGATAATAGAATTAGCATAAGATGGGTAGAGGTCTTAATGAACCGCCCCTGGCAAGGTCCAAAGATACGAACAAGAAAAAAAAAGGAACCACTGATAAGAATAGAGATATAGAAAAACATATAGGGAAGAAAAGCTTGGAGAACAGTGTCGGTGTTTGCTGTCTTAATTGAGCACGGACAATAATAAAAATACGAGGACTGTTATAGCTATGAGGTGTTCTGGCTCTGTTTATATAGACCTGCTTATATCTGATTAATTTGTGGCCTCAAACATAAACTGTTCCTTCATTATAAACATAACAGACGTCTCTAAAGAAAGCTTTACACAGCAAAACTCTAACCCAACTTCGCTCCCAGGGGATCTTACAAAAACATCGCTAAAATCAAGTCCTCTGTGTAGCTAACATGAAGGTTCAGCCTAATATGAAAGTACTAGTAACTGCTTCATCTTTAGGGAGTACATAAGTTTTTCTGTTTACAATGTATTTTTCTCCTAGCTTTTTTTATTAATATTATTATATATTTCTGTTGTAGTCGTTTAGAGATCGTATTTGTCAGTACTGTAGCTTATCTTCTTAAGTTTAATATTGTGATCTGGCGAAATTGTAAAATATTGGCTATGTTCGTTATTGTTTTCGTATAATCACTTGAGTTTGCAAGGTATGCCTATTAGAGCTTTATGAGATTTAAATGATGTCCATCTATAGATATATAAATCATTAAATGTGTAAACATCTAAACCTTAAAACATAGTCTAATTTGTTTCCATATAATTACTAGTTCGGACCAAGCATTAATGAACATATGGCCTCCATTCTGTAAATGATTTATCAGAGGATTGACATATACTGATAAAAACATTATTCGAATTTCTTATTAACATAAGCAAAGACGGCAAAATATTTTATTTCAGAATAGTATTACATCTTGCCTTTTATATGATATCAAAATTCTATATCAACTAGTCAAATATTTAGGGATATAATGAATTTATAGCTTTTCGAATAATTGTAGTCCAGTCCTGCATGTTTAAAAGGTATTATTTAAAGGTTTATTGCCAATATATTATCGTGCCAGTTCACAGACATTCGATTTATTGAGAAAAGGAAACAGCGTTTAAAACTCTTCTAAACACACAATAATAGTTTAGGCTTACAACAATATAACTATTATACGCGCTGTAGTAAATACTTAAAGAAACACCACTCGAACATATGAACTCTGGAGATGTAAAAAATATTGTGTATTTAAAATAGATTTTATACAAATACTCCTTAACAAAGTTAAAACTAAACCCAAAATAAAATTAATTAAGAAAATGAAAAACATTAACTTCTTCCTTAATCAAATTTCAGAAAATTTTGGCAAAGGGAGATTATAAATGTTAGCGAGACAAAATAAAATTAGCAAAACTTTTTTTGCCTTGATCCGGTGAATTATATATATATATATATATATATATATATATATATATATATATATATATATATATATATATTAATTCGTTAGTAAAACAAAACATCAGCAAACAAAAATTAATTAGAAACGAATTATCTCCCTTTGCCGTCCCTCTTTATCTGTTAACAATCATTAAAACCAATTTCTCTAATATTTTCTAAAACAAAAATATCTGTTTACGGTCTCAATATGGCTACTTTATTGAATACTTTAAAGAAGTAATGTTGAGAGGAGATGCAAGATGATACATTTTTTTAATGGAAAAAATGTGCAAGTCGATTGGCTTATGGTCCTTAGAATTTGTCTTACAGATTATTCAAAAGAAGGATAGTGTGTGTTGAATTTTTACTGAAAAAAATGTAATTTTCTTAAATTAATACTTTAGCTTAATAAAGCTAAAATATTACAAAATGAATTGCTTAAAATTTGTGGCCATTTGTTTTATTTTAATTTAATTTAATATAGTGTAATGCGTTATTTCCCCCCCCCCCCGATTTTTATGGATATCTACAGCTTTTTTTTAACCGCATCTCATTTAACACCGGACAAAATTGAATTAACAGAATTGAATAACTAAATAAAGTATGAATTAAGAAGATCGAAATTAAAAATAAAACACCTTCCTGCAACAACAATTACTTGTGATGATAATCGGACGCATGGATAGAAAACACTTGAGAAGAAGATTGCTGAACCACACGTTTGGACGCCATTATACAAAACGCTGAAATAAAAAAAAGACCGCTCGTCGAATGGAAAACATATCCACAAAAATCGGGTAAAAGAATAACTCTGTCGTGTTCAATCAGACGTGCTTGAATAATTACTTGCTGCCAATATATATATATATATATATATATATATATATATATATATAGAGAGAGAGAGAGAGAGAGATATAGATATAGATATATATATTTATATATATATGTGTATATATATTTATATATGTATATATATATTTATATATATTCATATAAATATTTATATATATATTTATATATGCATATATATATTTATATATATATGTATTTTTATATATACATATATATTCATATATATATATATATTCATATATATATATTTATATATATTTGCATATATATTCACATATATATATTCATATATATATATATATATATATATATATATATATATATATATATATATATATCTTGCTATCCTTAAAAGAAGCCAAATTTCTCTTTATCTAATTTTTGTTCAGATTAAATAGACGCCCAATCTTTCTCTAATTAATATTTTTTTCAGATTAAGTTACGGATACTATTATCCCGATCTATCTATTTTTTCAGGTTAAGCGATCCACATTGTTTTTATATTAAGGGCCACGTTAAATAGCCCGATCTTTCTCTTATCATTTTTTATATTAGGCGGACCACATCAACGTAGCCCGATCTCTCATGTTTTTCTCTAATCAAATCTTTTTTTCAGATTAAGCATCCCATTTAAATATTAACCCGATGTATCTAATCAACTAAGCAACCCACTTAAAATATCTCGATTTTTCTAATCTTTCTTCTAACGACCAATTAGCGCCGCAATAGAAAATGCAATTCTGTTTCCAACAAGATAGCGCTACATACCACGGTTTTCACGTTTGACACGAGATCATGACAGGGAGAAGAGAACAATAAGCAAACGGTTATAGCCACATAATTTCCCGAACTTGTCATTGTGTCATCTTCTTTTCTTTGGGGGATTAAAAACAAAAGTTTATGCAAATACTCCTTAATTACCTTAATTACCAACACTATCAGGCCAATCAGCAGAGAAGATCCATAAGCAGTATTTGCCAACCTAATTAAACGTGCCTACAAAAGCACAGATGTTAACGCGGAGCATATCTTGCATCTTTTATAACATTACAGGTAATTTAAACAATGCTGTAGGTAATCTTAACAATAACAAATGTTCTTCCTCTCTACTACATTTTTGCGGCTGCTTTTAAGTGGGCCACCCTGTATATTTACTGCCATTTACAACCCACTTCTACCAGCATCGTTTGATTTTTCGGTCGTAAAACTTCAGAGCGCGCATTGTCACTCACATCTCTGAAATCGACAAACCCACCTTGTAACTGTGTTTATATTAATATGTCGATTTCGTAAATGAAGATGAATATTGAGAGGTCTCATTTCTGCTGCATAGAGAATGTTTGTGGCGCATATCTTCTGCTTAAAGACGTATAAGGATAGGTATTTTAGTCTCACACAGTCAAGATCTGCAACAGAAATGACAATGTCAGGTTATGAATGCATGTTCTGTTATTATACTAATGCAAGTTACGCTTCCCTCGGATCTGTTCGGGCGAAAAAAATATTTGGAGGCGTTAGTTTTGGAACATCATTCGTATATCTTCATTCTACTCATTCTATCTTGGTTGTCCAAGTTTTGAATGAGGATTGATCTTGCCTGCCCTGTTGTCCATAAGAAAATCAAAGTTGAAACTGTTTTTGGCATAAACCATTGATTTTGTGATTTTGAATAACTTTCTTTATTCGTTATGAACTATGCTTGCAACTATTCCAATTCATATTTTCTTTCTTGTAAAAGTTTTACAATAAATAAAGAAACTTTTCCTTATTTCAACGTGTCTCAAACATTAAATATAATCTCCAAATCATTTACATTTGTTATTCACCTTATTTCACAAAAAGCTACATGATGGTTATATCAAAATTCAATGTCAAAAATACACGTCATATAAGCTTCCCATGCACCCTTAAGGTGGATGCCATGTTTAGTTTCAGAACATTTTCCGATGTTTTTTTGTTCTATACAAGTCCTGGAGATAACGAGTTCTCAGTAGACCGTTGTTCTGTAGAGGTTCAAGACTTTTTTTTAATTTTGTAGCCAAAGAGCAAAAGATTCTCCCCGTGTTGACACGAAGAAAAAACATGCAAGTTTGCTAAAAAAACAAGGGGCTACTTTTTATGGAACAATTCTGGTTTCTGGTGGGTTGGTAGCAAAATGTGAATTAATTTGATTTGTCAGTTTCTAGCAGTCAGTTTTATGAATAGAGTCTTCCAACTGTACTGGACACTACCCACATTACTCGTGATGGGCCTGAGTCTCCTCGCGGCTTCGGCTGCAGGGATACTGTGTGGAGTACTCGTCAAGGATCTGTTCTTGATACTCAGAACCGACAGGTGCAGGGCTGGGAGCCGTCCCTGTAATTGTCGGACTGAGGTACACCGCTTCGGTACCACCCAGGAGGTCCACCCTCCCAGGCCTTACTACACGGCTTTCGGATAGGGCAAGTGTATTGCTTGTAGCCTGAGGCGCCCCTATCCGGAATTACCCACGAGGGGGTGCCTAGGCAATTTTTGTTGAGGCAAGACTGCCCCTCCTCTAGGGGAGCTTGCATATCTTCCACCTTCGGACCTTTTGACACACTTCGGCGTGGTTGACAGCAACCAAGTATCAACCCACATTAGTAATCAAAAAAAATATTGCAACATAGACGAATCAAATTTACTCATTCAATAATGACTTTCAAGTTTCTGATGATTTTACCTCCATCGAAATGAAAATTTCGTCATCTTTTTATCCTCTTTAAGTCAATTAATCTCTAAGAAAAATATGTGTATCAATAAATAACTATATATATATATATATATATATATATATATATATATATGGCATTATTACCGATCATTTTAAATCAATAACTATTTCCTCTTTAGTTTAGTTAATATATGACATCATCACTCTCTTCCCATATAAATGCTGAAATTAAACGACCGTGTAGTGTACCGGGCCAGCACTAAGCGGGGAAACATTTCGAAAATACCTGGTAATGTATGTGCTATCCACTTATCTTGCCATTGTTTCCAATCATCTATAATTTATCTTTGCCATTGGATTTAATCACTAACGATTCAGCGGGGGAGAGTTCCGTGATTACGCAACACTTGCTTCAGGATTACTACTGCAGCTACCTTCAAAGATGTTATCTTTCCCCTCCCAAGACTAAATGGATTTCATTGCAATGCAACACTTAAAACATAAAAAGCTAGAAAAGTAATGCTATTAAAATCCTCTACTCTCAGTAAGCATTGTACTTATCTGGCAATCATATACCGCAATCGATGTGGCAATTATATACGGCACAATATCACCGGAGTTGAGCCGGATCAATACGACAGGGATTAATTTCGTGAATACTAGGCTTGATATAAAAAATAGCTTTGACACCTCTTTGCAAAACTGCAAAATCCTAACATAGCCATCTTCCCTAATACGGATATACAAGTGACAGGTAGGGTATGTGAATTTCATATTCCCACAGCATTCCCTCTTTCGAGGAAAACGGGTTCAGCTAATTAAGGATAAATGACAATGTTTTTTTAGTACACTGCAATTTAATGACAGCCACTGTTGATAACAGTAACGAGTTTGTTAGTCGTTCATTAACGCTGACTATAGTAGATGCTAGAATGTTCGGCCATGATAGGAAATTCCGTTTCTAATTTGGCAACCCTTAAAGACGTAACGATATCACGAGAGTGCACATTCAAGAAAACAGCAGTTGTTGATTGCGGAACTCATGCATCCACTCTTACAGTGTTTATTCATTGTCTCTCAGACCTGAGCGACGGACAACATTTTCTAATTTTACAAATATAATTGTCTTTAATAGTCAGTAAGCGTTGCTGTACTTTCATGATGAGACAGTCTATACTAGTATATAAATTAACTTTATCTGTGTGTCTGCGTGTGCGAATGCTTTCCCTATGGACTTGAATACGTCAGAGCTGGTTTTATAACATTTTACAAAAAGGTACATTATCTGCTCCACAGTTTTCTTAGATATGTTTTGTATCGGAATGCCTTGGATATGTATTCATAATGCATAATCGAACATATCCGATGAAAGTAGATGCAGCCAATTTTGATCAAAGTTAACAGCTAATAAAAGAAGGGTATTTGGGAAGATTTATTATTACATAAGTCGAAAGGCATGAAATAAAATATCAAACGTAGGCCTTTTAATAATACCGGAGCGCGTTTTAAATAAATGTTTATTTTTAAAACACACTTGTGCCATGATGTTTTGATTTTAACCATGAATTCAAGCAATTGTCAGTGCACTAGCAGTAAGTTTAGGCATATAAAATCAACAGTCCATTCTTTGATATGACAGTGGGCCGTTCGAACTGAATGTATCTGTTTAGAGCATAATGGAACGTTATACTTGACGTTTTTTTTTCATTTTAAACCTTTATTGAAGCCATTATATACAAAAAATCAACAGTAGATTCTCTACAGTGCAATGTAGACTACAATGTATTGTTTACTAAGTAACCGCAAGAGGCATATAAAGCATTCCCCGGTACACAGCGATGCTCAAGTAGAACAGGCAATCAAGCGATTTGTTTGAAAATAGGTGATTTCGCTGATTTCGATGACAAAAAAAGGAGAGTGTGGAAAATTCGTTGATCATCATGCGATCCCGGACGACTTTGGGTCACCTTACTAATAAATATGTATGCCGACCACGGTTTCATCGTTATTCCGTGGAGTTGATAACAGTAACAACGTCGCTAGTCGTAACTTAACGCGCACACTCCTGGAAATTAGAATGGCCGGCCATGATGGAAATTGCGTTTCCAACTTTTGGCAGTCCCAAGAAACGTAATCATTATTCAGAGAATCTATTGCGTCAGTGTTAAAAAAGCACGATGATGTCTGAATATTGATAAATAGCATTTTGATTACATGCTTTTCGCCGTGTACGTTTCGTTCCGCATCGCTACACCGACTGATTACGAAAACCAAGCGCGGGTACAACAATTACTCAACAGAGCTGCTCGTTACGAGTGCCATCACAGGCGATATGTTGTGCGCTCCGTTGGCCCCCTAATGTAAACAAATGTCAACGCTGAGACGATCGTATTCGTGTTTAATGTCAATAATGTTATGTACTTTTTGGTGTATTGTTTTTAATTTAGTCGATGGTTAATATATTTTTTCTTTTGTTTTCGTTTTAGAATACTGCGTGTATGGATGACAGCTTAGAATTCTACCTCAGTATCAAATAAATTATTCTTGCTCGTTTATCATAGTTGAAGTATACAAAAATGTTCTGTTAGCCCGATACACACACGCACGCGCACACACATGCATACATACACACACACACACACACACACACATATATATATATATATATATATATATATATATATATATATATATATATATATATATATCGTGTATATTGAGGCAGCCGAAAGTGTTCATTTAAACATATCCTTTTGAAAAGCACGAGCTTCTTTTTGATATTTTTACAATTTACGTATTAATCTGTTTGTAGTAAAATCGAATGTTTGATGAGTGCCGGCGGCCATGATACTTAAGGTGATGACTTCTAGAACTGAATCGGACACTCAGAGTTTATGAACATTATATTTGAAAACATGAAAATCTTACATAATGATCCCAACGCAAAACGACTCAAAATGCTAGTTTTCTATAATATAAATCTCAGCTGTCTGTTTAAAATATATGTATGTCTGTCTGCCTAAAACTTCGACAGAGGCAACGGATTTTCACGAGATCTGTATCGTTTTGAAGGTCTTCCCTTTGGACGAAATATACCGAAAAAATTTGCTAAAAACATGTGTGCTTCATCGTCAACTAGGCACTTTTCTACAGGGAGGGGTCGATTTTTTCGCCGATATTTTCGAAAGTCATCTCATTTTTTCGATTGACAAGCCTTAATTTTAACCTACGTCACTACTGATTTGACGATGTGCGTAACAGCACATAGGTCACTTTTTTTCACGTTCTGTTCCTCCATTACGGTACAGGTTCGAGCCTGCCTGTATTTTTTTTGTGTTTTGTTTTTTTTTTTTTTTGCTAATACCATACCTCCAGACACCCGGCCAATGTTGGATACCAAGGCTAGTCGTCTATAAACACGAATCGAGCAACGATAAATTGTATTAACTACAAATCCTACCATAATATTTAAAGTATTTATGCATTTAATCTAATAGATAAACGGGTATAGATTTGTCTGTCGTTCTGTCGGTCTGTTGGTCTGTCCGTCTGCCTGTCTGTCTCAATATTTCAAAACTCTATCTCTACCGAAACTTAAAGTCGCCACGCGACGCTAGGAACAGTTTATGGTTGATTTTTTTTTTTATTGACCGTTTTCTATGACTCTTTAGACGATTAAATTGGTTTTAAAAGGATACAAAATAGGTCAAATTTTTTTAAAAAATCGTTCAACATTTTAAACATTCGTCTTAGTTTACTTTTCATTTGTAGCTTTTATCCACTTTAAATGTGTGTCACATTGGTATAGTGATGACGTCACCAGCTTTGAATGCTACACTTTCGATTTTTACTGAGAGAACTTAAATATTTGTTTAAATGTTTGCAATCACAGCACTTTTATAACATATACGCAATCTGGAAATATAAAAATATCATTTCCAAGCCTATTATACGCCCGGGCAAAGCTGGATGCCCCCTCCTCGCTAGTTAACGATAAGTGAGCGGGGGGGGAGAAGAAAATTAAAAATTTAAATGTTTAATTTGTCGATTCATCATATAATAATTTTAATATACGTGTTAAATATTGTACATCAAATTGGACACGTCTTTAACACGTGCCCACTTTGTACATTTCTTTAAATGACCATATGTTATATATATGCAGGGTGACCCCCCCCAAATAAAAAACATAGGACATTCAATTGTTTTTCTGAGCATTTTACAGTCAACGGTGAAACAAAAGGTCAAAGACTCTAGTGTTTTGATGTGATGTTTTAAATATAATAAACTAGTTATGACCAAAGTTTCATTTCATTCGAACAAAACACTAAGAAACGGGGCCTAATTAGAGTTGGGACCCGTTTTCTTGACTCACCCTGTGCATATATATATATATATATATATATATATATATATATATATATATATATATATATATATATACAAGCTGTCCGTAAAGTTACTATACAGTCTTATTGTTTTATTGTATTATATTTGTATTAATAGTTAATATTTTTTTACAGGTGTATTTAATCAAGCATAAAGGTGTTATTTCTTTTTATTTCTTTTGTTACAAATAAATATTTTAATACAATATCTTACTGTACTGTTAATATATTACAGGGTGTCTGTATAGTAACTTGTAAGACTGTATAGTAACTTTAAGGACACCCTGTGTATATATATATATATATATATATATATATATATATATATATATATATATATATATATATACATATACTGACACGTGTTTCTTCAACAAAAACTTACCAGAGTGGCTAAATCTAGCGAGATTCGAAATCGAGACCTTATCGTAAGAAGCCTAAACCTCAAGCACTCGGATATCTCGCATAACTGCACACGTTTTATGTGGATGTTATTTGTATTTTGCGGCTCCCGATTTTGGGGTACACAATTTGCCAAAAGAGCAATTATTCCCAACTCGCCTTTAGGTAAAAACGCACTTTCGTATAAATAATTGAAATCGCAAGCAAACAAAAACAAATTAGTAACATCTGTATATATATATATATATATATATATATATATATATATATATATATATATATATATATATATACACACACACATGATAAGCTGTGAAACAGCGAAACAGTACTGTATGTCGATGAATGTAATGCACTGTATCTTAGGTTGATCATATTGAGAAGTGATATACAATTATCATTAGTGTATAAAGCCATGCTCTTTGTGTAAACAAATTGAGCTTAGGTATTTGGGCAATGTCAAAACCGTGTTTAATTCACTGTCTGCATAGCAGAAACTGAATAGCAAAACGATTGTATATATATGTATGTATATATATATATATATATATATATATATATATAGTAATTTATAAAATATATATGGCGATTAAGCTACACTGAATATTCTGCGTTTCATCCATTGTAGGATTCGTCAGGCTTATGCGCGAATTTTGTGGTTGCTTTTTGTTTTTATATATGTTGAGGATTTCTAGTTAGTTTCTAGTGGTTTAAGGTAGATCTTTAAAAAAAAGGAGGGAAAAGATCTACCTTAAACCACTAACCTAGTTCTAAAACTGATCCTTTGTTCGATAAAATGCATGCCCATTGGCTGATAGGAGGGGGCGCGGTGGATACTAGAAAGCTGATTGGCTAACTAGAAATCCTCAACATATATAAAAACAAGAAGCAACCACAAAATTCGCGCATAAGCCTGACGAGTCCTAGAGTGGATGAAACGCAGAATATTCAGTGTAGCTTAGTCGCCATACATATTTTATAAATACTAACTAGCTCTACCTACGTATTGAGCACTTTTGAAGTAAATACTTACAGTTTACGCATAAATCTATATATCGTATATTAAATTTATGTGAGTAAATGAAGTAATTATATATATATATATATATATATATATATATATATATATATATATATATATATATATATATATATACTAGCAAAAGTACCCGTCGTTGACTGGATTCAAAAACATCATACAGAAAATGGACTATGATTGGTGAAAGTATGATAGGTTATGAAAAGGAAGGGTTGTAATGAGATAGCTTCGAATTTGAATTTCATTGTAAACAACTGATGATCCCTTGAAAAATAAATTATTGGTATTATAGTAAATTTGAGAGCGAGTTGATGCAGTGGTTGCAGGTGATTAAATGACTTACTGACTAGATAGTTTTCTAACGAATGATAAAAAATCTTTTTGTATAGTTTTAAAGGTTAAAAACTTCAAAGACTATATATATATATATATATATATATATATATATAAGTGAACGTGCCTGTGTGTCTGTGTCCATTTCCCTACACAATAACTCTGTCAATTTTAAGTCTACAGACTCGAAATTTTATAAACCGGGTACTGAGATTTGGGAAAATCTACGCGATTGCGTTTCAGCCTGAAATTTGGCTGTTAAGTGGTAAAAGTTCAAAGATTTGACATTTTTTGACAATTTTTAGTCTTAACCCTTGAAATTTTGATATAGGTTTCTTGAGCATGGATTGAACTTAATAACTTGATTTCAGCCCAAAACAATAAATGTAAAAGGCTTTTAATAGGGGTAAAAGTTTTTAAAAAATTGACCTTTTCTTTATTATCTTTTTTTTTTTTTTTTTTTTTTTTTTTTTTGCTCAGCATACACCTCCGAACACCCGGTCAACACAAGCCACTCATGCTAGTATATTTATAAAAGTGAATGTGTGTGCGTGTGTGTCTGTGTACATTTTCCTACGCAATAACTATGTCAATTTTTGTCTACCGACCAGAAATTTGCTATACAGGTTACTGAGATTTGGGAAAATATTTGTAATCCCTTTTCGGGCAGAAATTTGGTTGTTAAGGGGCCAAAGTCCAACGATTTGACATTTGAGAACTATACCAAACTCCTTCGTCAATTTTTGTTCAAAACACTTGAAATTTTAGATATAGGTTCCTTTGACACGGATCTAAATTAATAAGTTGATTTGAGCCAAAAACAATAAATGTTAAGTGGTTATAATAGGGGTCACATTTAAAAAAAAAAAACGCTTTTATTTGCTCAATATACCCCCGGCAACGCTGGGCTGAAATGCTAGTATATATAAAAGTGAACGTTTTATCACTATGTGTATGTATGCGTACATTTCCCTACATAATAACTCTGTAAAGTTTAAGTCTACAGACTCGAAATTTGATATACAGTGTAATGAGACTTAGAAAAATCTTTGTAATGCGTTTTCGGCCAAAAATTTGGCTGTTAAGGAATCAAAGTTCAACGATTTGACCTTTGAAAACTCTACCAAACTCCTCGGCCAAGTTTGGGTATAAACAATTGAAATTTTAGAAATAGGTTCCTTAGACATGGATCTAACTTAATAACTGGATTTAAGTCCAAAACGGTAAATGTTAAGTTGTCATAATAGGGAAAGTTAAAAAACTTGACCACTGCGGTCTCTACCAAATAACTCAGACAATTTCTCGTTTAAACATTTCAAATTGTACATAAAGGGTATTCAGAGATAGGGCAAGCTTTTTTATCGGGTTGGGTTCAAAATTTTGGCTACGCATATATAAATGTATGCATGTATGTTTGCATGTCTGTGTAAAACTTTTGACAGATTCGACGGATTTTTACAAGATTAGTATTGTTTTAAAGCCAGACCGTTCAGACGACAAATACCGAAAAATTGGCTAAAAGCATTCATTTCTTCACTCTCAATTGTGGCATTTTCTACAGGGTGGAGTCGCTTTTTTCACCGATATTTTTAAAACTTATCCCATCTTTTTGATTTTCTAGCCTTATATTTAATCTAGGTCACTCCCGGTTTGGCGGTGGTCGTAACAGCAAAGATGCCACAGTTTCCTCTCGTTCTTTTCCTCCTTCGGTTAAAAGGTTCGAGCCTGGCTGCAATCTACCACTTTTTTCTCAACGATAATGATCTCGTGAAAACCCGTTTCCTCTGCCAAAAGTTTTAGGCATACATACATACATGCATATATACATACATACAGACATACATACATACATTACAACAGACAGGTGAGATTTATATAATAGATATATCTTAATTTCATAAAACTCATACGGTAATATAGTTGGGTTAATCGAAACACTAAGGTGTGCATGTGTATAAAACTCTTTCTGAAGCATTGATATTTTGGTAATCTAGATAGGGATGGGAAAAATTAATTATAAAATTGTCAGCTTTTTTTTTGTTATATTTTTATAATCATAAAATCCATGCTTTTTTACGTTCAAGCTGTAATATGCGTTGTTTAGAGAAAAAAGATAGTGAAAAAAAAAACAGTATCTGTTCGATATACATGGAAATTTGTATATTTTGAACTGATTATCATTCCTTCAAGTCGTAGAATGGTTTAGCTACGAATTAACACAATAATAGCCGTTTCACATGTTTACACGTAAAGTTGTCATCTAGTTCATGTATTTCTTAGAAGACTCACACCTACTTATATTTTAAACGCGCGGATAAATATCAGAGACGTTGATTCAAATATAGAATCCAACTTATTATTGAACAATATTTTTTTAAAAAAGAATACACTCATCTGATTCATTGTCACATTTATTTTATCTTCGTGCGGGGCTTGTGTCGAATAATATGCGACACATGCGAATATTTATGACAGATATACACCAAGAATAGAGATGTAGAACTTGGAAAATATATAAAAGAGTACGCGTAGGTGAGACGGCGTACGAGGTGACGAAAGCTACGCTAACATTGTACGATGACATATAACGGTTACCGACTTGAAAGACAATGGAATTCTGCTTTCAAAGCGACAGCGTAAACTTAGTTGTTACAGGGGAATGAAAGAGAGCACCTGCATTTACAGTGAAACATTCAAAGGAAATAGAACGGGTCAAGCAAACAATGGAAGCCAAATAGTATACGATATCGCTAAGCCATGAATAGTTCAAAATCGACAGAGAACAAATGAGAAGTCGAAAAGATCATGAATTTACAGAATTCCAGGAATTGTATCACAAATAAAACTTGGAAGGAACTGTAATAGTGAATCAATTTCACGTATATAATAGTTAAGGTCTTATTGTGTAATATATTGAAATATTGTCATTGATTTAAAACAAAATTCAATTTAATTAAATCTGTATATACTAATCCAAACAGCATTTACTCTTGTCGACTCTCACAGATGTCTCACCTAATACTGTTTTTACCCTCCTTTACATATATAAAACTATTATCAATAGAAGAATGTAAATGAAACTGTAGTTGGTTCCCTGATTTTGAATTAGATCATTCAGTTCTAATGTACATATCTGTAATCTATATGCATAGTTCAGGTATATATATATATATATATATATATATATATATATATATATATATATATATATATATATATATATATATATATATTTATATATATATATATATATATATATATACCTGAACTATGCATAAACTTTTGCATATATATATGTATATATATATATATATATATATATATATATATATATATATATATATATATGTAAGTGTATGAGTGAGTGTGTGTGTCGTATACCTATGTTTGTAAGTATAGAGTGATCCACCCGAAACGGATGTTTTTAAGGAAAACAAAACTTTGCGAATATTTCAAAAAAATATATAATTCACCTAAAAACATTTACTAAACTACGCAAGGAGCCTCTTAAAAACATCCGTTTCCGGGGACTCTCTCTCTCTCTCTCTCTCTCTCTCTCTATCTATCTCTCTTTTTATATATATATGTATATAATATATATATATATATGTATTAAATAGTGTTGTGCCGATGAATCGGAATCGGCATCGGGAATCGGTTAAATCGGTAATTTTCGGGGAATCGGAATCGGCATCGGAATCGGAAAAATTTGTGTATGATTTCCGATTCCAAAATCGATTCTTTGAATATTTTTCAAAAGTTAATTTTCAATTGCTTGTACCGATTATAAATATTTATTTCTTTTTAACTATTAGTAAAACTAAGCTCTATAGATCTACGTACTCGTTATAGAATGAAGTTCTCATAACAAAATCACGTAATTTCATTAAATAGTTTTTGTTTTACGCTCCCTTGACTAATTATCGCAGTTTTTTTAGGAAGATCCCGAATTTCCCAAATCGTTTTTACGGCATAAAATAAAAACTATTTGATGAAATTACGTGATTTTTTTATGAGAACTTCATTCCATAACGAGTACGTAGAATATATATATATTTTTTTATTTTTCGTTTTTTAACATAGTGTAAACTGCACAAGCACCCTTTTTTAATACGTGAAGACAGTTTAGAGCTTCATCCTAGATCTAAAAATAATTTGGTTTTTAGTGGGTTTACAAATATCGTCCAAAAGTAGAATTTCAATGAGGGGGGACTTTTAAATGTAAATATAATTTCTTTTTCAATCTGAAAAATTTCTAAATGTTTTCTCTTTATCTATTTTATCCAGACTTTGATAAATTCATTGTGAGATTTTCATATTAAACTCCTTGAGAAATTTGGCAAGTGGGTGTGAAAAAGTATTGTTGTCAAAACCAACGGCATCGAAGGTGTTAATTACCCCATAATACTTTCAACTCAACTTTTGAGTGAGATTGGCGGGCTTCAGCGAGGTCTCCGTGATATATATATATATATATATATATATATATATATATATATATATATATATATATATATATATATATATATATATCATGGAGGCCTCGGCTTCAGACGGCATTGGCGCCGTCGTAGCAATCCTTAAGTATAAACATAAACAATACCGGCAGAATCAAAGAAAATCACACTGGAAGCATATTTCAAATTAAATCAAAGGCCAAGCCTTTTCACAATTTTGGTCCCCCCGATTTATCGGAGAGGGACTATAGTTTTCAGTGGCGTTCGTCCGTTCGTCCGTTCGTTCGTCCGTTCGTCCGGATGATTCCCGGATAACCGTCCATTACTTTTATCTGAAACTTTGCCACAAGTTGTACTCCAATACGTAGATGTGCACAACATCGAGTTTTTCTTTAAGAAAACTCTCGTTGCTCCCCCAGGGGCTGAAAAGGGGTCAAAAATGCCCAAAATGGCAAAAATGACACTTTTGGCCCCATAACTTTTTTCCCGTCCGTTAGATTTTACTGAAACTTGTCCAAAATGTGAAGGCAATTATTGCAAATGTAAATTCAGTATCGCTGACCCTGGCAAAACTCTGGTTTGCGCCCCCGGGAACTTTTAGGGCTAAAAACCACCCCTTTTTTAGGCTCTTTTTTTCATATTTGTCTAAAATGTGATTATGTATCTCTATTTAGTGTTTTTTTATGGTGCTGAACTCAAATTTACATGTCTTAAGGCCTGAAACATAGCCGTTTGTCCAGTTTTACAAGTAATCAGCTCCCCCATGGGGCAAAAGAGGTAAAAAAATACCTCAAAATGACTCTAAATAGACAAAATTGACATATTTTTCAGAATAACTTTTCATCCATTCATTAGATTTTTCTGAAACTTGGCAAATCCATGGGCATACCTGATACACACCTGATGGAAGTATCACTGACCCTGGGAAAAATCAGAGTCACAAGCCCTGGAGGTTTTAGGGCTAATATTGGGTGTGGAGCAAAAGTTGAACTTAGTCATTTTTCTGAAAACTTTTGAAAATTTTTTTTTCACTCAAAATTGTTTTTTTATCAGTTATGTATCACTTTTTTATCACTTTATTCGATCCCCCCTCCTCACATAGAGAGGGACCATGCATGCACGGCTTGTTATATTTTTCAATACCGATTGCCGAGTAAGGGAGCAGCAAACATACCGACAAAACCCAACACTTTTATATTCTACTTTTAATTTAATTAGCAATAATGTTTGATATTATTTTTCTGGGCAAAATATTTCTTTAATTTTAGACAATTCTTTCGCTACTTTGAAAATAAACTGCATTCTTCTAAAGGTAACCTAGCGAATTTTCGCAAAGTTTCAATTTTTGTTTTGTTTATTTTACGTATATAAAATAAGTTTAGATCTTCTTTAGTTTTACTAATAGTTTAAAAGAAAGAAATATTTATAATCGGTACAAACAATTGAAAATGAACTTTTTAAAAATATTAAAAGAATCGATTTGGGAATCGGAAATTAGGCACAAATTTTTCCGATTCCAATACCGATTCCGATACCCCCAAAATTACCGATTTATCCGATTCCCGATTCCGATTAATCGACACAACACTAATATAAAACGATTAGGAATTTAAAATAGACGGTCAGTTTCACAAATAAATATAACGTAACATGAGCTGTAGTGTGTTACCAATTTTAAATTATGTGCGCTTATAGGGGATATGGTGTCTACTTTTTAAGCGATTACACATGGTTTTACAACGTTGCAAACCGAACTTAATTTAGTGGGAAACACTTTAGTTAATATCCATAAAGAATTAGTATGGCCAGAAATGATGGTCATTTTACGTTAAATTTATATTCGAAACTGATCTTACACTCTAAATTCTAAATGATCGCTTTTCTTTCCGCCAATTAAAAAAATGTTCTAACACGTAATCTATAAAAGTAATATTTCATTTTGGAATAGGGATTTAGCTGCGAGAGAAAGCACAGAAAGCTCACGCAATCTCACGTTAAAAATGGTTTTCATAATAGTAATATTATTATTTAGAAATTCGTTCGTAACAATGAGATGTGGCTTTGCTAAGTGGCGTTGTTAAATATATTGTTCTTACATCGTTTTCTTATTTTGCCTACCAATCTTCGAATATTTTCCACTATTCATGTAAGTAGCATGTTATGCAGTAAATACGAACTGGTACAATATAGCTTTGTTTTAAAATCAAAATAAATGTTTTGTTGTGTTACAATTTTTAATCAATTACAAGGCAAACATTTGAGATAAAATATACGCGGACATTAACCAGGGGTTTATGTAATAATTTGAAAATTTACGAAAAAACAAACAAAAAAAAATCTCTAATTAAATATGTATAAATTTTACAAGAATCGGAATCGGAATCGGGAATCGGATCGGAATCGGAAATTTTGAACGGAATCGGAATCGGAATCGGAATCGGGAAAAATTTTGGCATCGTCCCATCACTAGTATTAAAATAATTAAACAAAATTGAAGGTGAAAGAACAAAAACTAAACGGCATCTTAAGCACGTTTAAAGACGATCTTCCTCACTCCATACCCTTTTCTCAATGAGAAAAAGGAGTCTCGTAAGAACATCTATCTGCCGTTATTCACGCTGTATTTGTATGGTGGTCTACCATCATAAATTTACATTTATTTTATACATGTACGTTTTGGTCATTTTTTAATTTTCTCTATTAAGAGCACACAACCGTTGGGCTAAACGGTAAATTCTAAGTCTTTGCCTGCCCCATTTGCAGTCACTTCTAAACTGAAAAAAAATGTAACCTCTGAAACTACTTTTTCATCTGCTTCTTCTCAACAAAGTATGTGCATAATTTATAAATATAATTAATTCCATGTATTTATTCTGATATAGTTCATACATTCAGAATTTGATCATAAATTAAATACACACAAGGAGCAAGATGAGATGAGAAGTAGGTTGTTTCACTATTGTGATATTCGCTTTGTAAATTTATCGATGTTTCGGTTTGTTCGTAATAGCTGAATGATTTGAAAAAAAATATACAAAACACCTATGGAAAGGAACAAATGGGAAATATATGCATCTACATATATGTGCGTGTACAAAGTAAGATATAAAACTATACATGAAATTAAACTTCATAGAGAATTTAAAGTTTCATCTCCTTAGGGAATCCTCAGGCTAAAATCAAAAGTTAAGCTGAAGAGTCTACCAGACGTTTCGAGACTTATGAGGATAACGTTGTTTACATTTTATATTTCGTTGGAGAATCAGTATAAAATATTTAAAGAACACTGTTGGTACAAGGATGAACCGCTGTTTAAAAACGTTGTCAATTAAAAATGCAAGAATGAAGAGGAATATGAAAGAAATCTCTGTTCGAAGTTTTAAAAAAATACGTTTACTCCTTATATTCCCTCCACGCATAATATCTCATTACGACTGTGACGTCACCGATATCTCTAACGTGATCGTTATCGTAATTGTCTGCATTTTTGAGATGAGGTGCTTTCATTGATTGAGGTTGCCGGACTGACTTCCTCATCTTGGTTGTTGTAGTCACAAAGTTTCGGCCGTTTTGCCCTCCGGCTTTCATCAGGTGTTTTGTATCGAACTGGGGAGCCGTCCCAGTGACATATGGCCGAGTGGTCCTAGACGTAGTATCAAAGTTTACAGTTACCCAAAGGTGCTGAGTTCAATTCTGAACGAAGGCAGTGAAAAGTAACATTCAAAACAGAGAATCAGCAACTATGTCCCAGAGTCTAGCTGGAGTCCGAACACGGTGCCCCGTAATAATAATAAAGGGTTGGGTTCGAGACTCCTAACAAACGGTCCCCCAGTGCGATACAAAACACCTGATGAAAGCCGGAGGGTAAAACTGCCGAAACCTTGTGACTACAACAACCAAGATGAGGAAGTCAGCCCGACAATCTCAATCAGTGATCGTTATCGTTTCGAAAGTCATGCCTTACCTTTCTACTCGAAACTGATCTCTCTCTGCGCATATGTTCTTAGAATAATGTTTTTTTCTTTTTCCTGTCGTGAAGGCACTTCGTCTACGCTTTATAACAATAAGATTCTTTTTTATCCATTTGTCTATGATGCAGCCGGTGGAGATTACTTCGAATAGGTCTAGAGTTTCATGTATGCACTCTCACTATAAACGAAAAAAATCTGGAAGCTTATTAAAGGAACGTCGTAGTTTTAATGTGCTGTATATCATCCTAATTCGCCGATTTTACATACAGGAAACCACGCTCTTTGAGATACTGGTACTTTTTGAGGTTCACGGATACTTCGCTAATATTACTTTTTTTCTATTTACGCAGCTTGCTTATAGTGGTGTCATTGTCAACAAAGCTGCCATGATTTAGCTTAATAAGATGAAAGCTAGCCTGATGTAGCTTAATAAGATGAACAGCCTATCCGCTGTTCTAGCAGATCTCATTTTGTTATGTATTATCAACCTCTACTTTACTTAACGCTTTTTGCATATCGCTAAAGTCTAGAGATACATGTTCTCATTGAGAAAGGTATATGGGGTGACGGAGATAGGCTTTAAACATGCTTTAGATGCCGTTTGGTTTATGTTCTTTTACTATCAATTTGTTTTAGATAGTTATTGATTTGTAATTAATATATATATATATATATATATACACGCACGCACACACACACACACACACACATATATATATATATATATATATATATATATATATATATATATATATATATATATAGTAAGTTATGAAATATATATGGCGATTAAGCTACACAGATTACTCCGCCATTCATCCAGGCTAGGATTCATTAGGCTTAAACCTGATGAATCCTAGCGTGAATGAAATGCGCAATATTCTTTGTAGCTTAATCGCCATGTATATTTTATAACTTACTACCTAGCTCTACCTATGTATTGAACACTGCTGAAGCAAATACTTAAAGTTTACGCATAAATTTATACTTTCGTATATTCATTTATGTGATTAAATGAAGTAGTTATATATATATATATATATATATATATATATATATATATATATATATATATATATATATATATATATATACAGAGTGAGTCCTCGGAAATGGATTTTTTAAGACGCTCCTTGCGTAGTTCAGTAAATGTTTTAGATATTAATTTTGCCTGTTCCCCACCTGACTACAACGTGGATATATTCAAGTCTAACATAAACAAATTCCTGATAAACCGCCCCCTTAAGTAAGACTCTTTATCAAATCTCCATTACTAACGATTACTACGATATTATCCCATTGATTACTGTACACACACTAGCCCTTATTCCCGAGTGGCTTCATAGCCTTTATAAGTGGTGACTACCATATAAAAAAGAGATACAGAAATATGCTTATCTGTTTTTACTGATGAAGAGAGAGGTTTACTGATGATAGGAAACTTGATTTTACCACGCCTAAACGTGTTATTAAACCACATTCTCAACCGTATACAGTTCAAACCGCAAATGCATCAACGAATTGTTCGCCTTTGTATAAATATCTAATTGACGATAAGTTCATATTTGATTACTGATTGATCCAAATTGTCTCTAATGCGATACGATGTTGTAGATGACCAGACAATATTCAGTGTAGATATGGAAAAGATAACTACAATTGTTATTCACGCTGCCCGTTACATATTCGCATAATGCAGTCCATGTTCAATGATCTTTTTCCACTGAGTCGTTGAATATATTAGAAGAAAAACCGTGGCAGTTTTTGTGATCGACTTTAGTACCTGCTTGAGATCTGGAGAAAAAATCGAAACGGTGCATAATCCGTATAAAGCTCAATAACACAGAAATTCGCATCATCATATTACTGAAGCCGATCAATTCTATCGACTCTTCGAAGGGCAAAGTATGCGCCATTTATAGGTCCTAGCCCCTTCTAGAAGTAACTCCTATCTCCTTCAATCGACCCCCTTTGCTTGATTAGGCTTCTGTTCGTCAAACAATATGCATTATATATCTAGTAACTTTGCCAATATATTTGTAAGTTATATATAATTAATTTAACACGATTGGTAAATTTCCGAACATTCAGCATGGAAGATAGACTGTACACACAATCACACACATTGACGCACGTACATCTTCCACATATATATATATATATATATATATATATATATATATATATATATATATGTATGTATTCTATTGTAATCCATGATTTTTCGAGGCTTCCAATAAATACACTTGATTTTCTTTAAATTCCAGTCTATTTTTAGCCCCCATAAACGTAACATATGCATATATAATGACAATATACGACACTCGTCTGCTTCAATAAAATCACTTAATTAAAGTCCTTTCATTCTTTCATTCTGTCTGTTTCACTTGTTACTTCTCTTTTCACGACACCAGTGAATACGTAGAATCGCGAGTCGCTGACGCGGCATGGCTGCTATGGAAAGAATCATAAAAACCTCGCTCACCTCCTTACGTTTATTTACGATTTTGAACACTACTAAATTTATCATAACATTCGATTTACTGAACGAAAATTGAATATTTTTTTCAAAATATGGCTGATAAGGTGATCTATAAACTGTAATAATTGTATAAATTGGGTTTAAAAATGAGTGAGCGGTGAAGCTTTAAAGCATTTCTAAATGACTAAGGCTGCTACTTAACCATATATTCAAACACTACTGTGCTTGACTTTATATGTATGCATGTGTGTGTGTGTGTGTATATATATATATATATATATATATATATAATGTCAGTGGTCTGGCAACGCTAGAGTGGAGGTAATATATATATATATATATATATATATATATATATATACTTATGTGTGTATGTGTGTATACGTAGTTATCAATTATTTGATTATGAAATAGATAGGATAAGAAAATTATCGAATATATTTTGGAAAGTACATTATAATGAAAGTGATGTTTACTGAGTCGAAGCTAATTGAATCAATGTTCCTATAATTTAAGGACCTGCAGCTGATTTTTATGGCTCGGTCGTAGCGAAACACCTAATTAGGAAACCGGTATTATAATCGATGTCCAGACAGAAATGAAATGAATCGTTACGTCTAAGCATTATCACGTTCGCCATAAAAATCAATTGTTAGTCTATCTTTTGCTGTACACAACAACGAGTGAAGGTCAAAGCTAACTAATTTACATTGTATGGAAGTTTCGTACTCTCAGAAATTTTGAAGGATACAAAACAGAAAGAAACTGAGATTTTAGGAATAAAATAATAATAAAAATACTCGTTCAACTTTTTTTTTGCCAATTTACATCTTCAACTGTTTTCTTTCTCTCTCAGGAGTTAAAAACACTACCCTGTGCTTATTACTTTATTCCTTTTCACAACAAGCAGTGTATTAATGTGCAAATTAATAGCATATATATATTAAGAAACGGTTTATAGACGAAATGTTTTCTTTCTGTATTCCTCTTGTTATTTCATCATAAGACATAATATATAGAACACCTGTCGCTTGTGTGAGTCATGGTTTGTATTATTTTCGCCACATATTAAGCTTCTACTGACTATTTCCGTAAACGTCTGCAAGCTCCCATAGCTAACTAAATCAGAAAAATATGAAAACAGACGATCAGATAAGGTAAATTAGAGATTTTTTCTAATTTTGTAACAGCGGAAGAAAACATAATATATAGTAAAAAAATAACTGTTGCCAAGGAATTAACATTAGTTCTGAGTAAGTTTTAGTTAAATTAAAGATTTACGTCAGGGGTCGGCAAACTAGTGCCCGCTGACTGGCTTCGACCCGATGAGCGTAGTAAAAATAGTATGACCAAAAAGCTTCCTCTATAAATATAAAAGCGAAAATGTGGGTATGTATGTTCGCTTTTTGTGTATGTCCAAGAAAGTTTTTTTTTTCAGAGAAGCGCTCGGTCGGCTCCCAACTTCTTTATATCACATATAAATAATAATATCTCCGAGTTAACAATGGATCTCGCCTGTCTATTTCATTTGCTCCACTACGGGAAGATAAATATTCAACAGTTTTCGCTCGCTGCATGTGGATTAGGCTTTTTCCTATAACAAAAGTAACACTAATTCTGACAGTATTTTTCCTGTTGCCATCGCCGGAAATGTCCGAAAGCAATCAGCTTTGATCAATGTCGAAATATTTTCCTTATTATCTTGGGAAAATAAAAATAAAAACGCCGCAATCAAAGTTTACCACATCAAGACATTAAAACGCTCACCTGCAAATTCTAAGTAATTAAATAAATTCAATGGTTGCGTTAGCATGTCGCGGTGGCCCAATTGTTAGCGTCGCATGTTTTTTTT
Source organism: Euprymna scolopes (assembly GCF_053919585.1). NCBI lineage: Eukaryota > Metazoa > Mollusca > Cephalopoda > Sepiida > Sepiolidae > Euprymna > Euprymna scolopes. Next base: position 78,207,076 of record NC_136509.1, read on the forward strand.
TTTGTTCACAGTTTTTTCAAACTTTGCCTCAAGGGTTCGGGTCCGATCCTCATACTCACATGCCAAAACATTTTTATCCCCCCCCTTCCCCGGAGGTTTGATTTACGTCCAAACACCCGGGCACCACCAGGTACCCGCCGCTAGTGAAAATATGAACTATAAAGAAAATTAATATCCAATATAAACTGAAGGTGATCACCCGCCGACAGGTGGTAGACATTCGGCAGGGACAGCTCCAAACAGACAATGACATCTCTGTTAGTTTTCGGTGAATGCGTTGATATAACGGCATGTGCAGCTACGTAAGGCTATATGTTTGCAAATGTGTGTGCTCTATATGTGTATATATTTCATTTTTGATTCATTTTTAGTGCATTGTTTAATAAAACTTTTAACACAATTTCATTTATTACGTTTCGGTTGATTTTTTTTTAATTGGAGTATTTTGACGTCCCTTGAGAAAAATAATTTTTTGTTAGGTGGTTTCTTATAATTTTGTTTTTTCTTTTGTTCTTATTCCTTTTTTTAACACAGTAATCACGACTTATCAAGACCCAAAGGTTACTTGAGTATAAGACTTAAATAATGGTCAGTAATTGGACAATATAGTAATCGTTAGTAAAGGAAATTCTGTAAATTTGTTAACTAATACAAAACGGCCCATCAAGAACTTGTTTACGTTGGACTTGAAGACAACCATATTGTAATCAGCTGGAGAGCAGGATAACGGAAGATAGTTCCACAGGCTTGCACTTCTAAGAAAGAAACTTTGTTTCTGAAATCTACATCTAGGTTAAGGCACAGATAAAGACTGGGGGAAATTATTGATAGTGTTCTATTACTCAATGTTTATTTTAATTATGATTTTAAACGTTAAAGTTGACAGGGATCGTCATATAATTTTTTGTTGTATTTTTTTCATTAATAAAATTTGTTTGCCCCAAGGTCCGGTATTATAACACGATCCAGCCCGTAGAATTGAATAAATTACCGAACGTTGGTTAAAGTTAGAGTAAGAGCAAAATATTTGTTCATTTTTCCAGGTTTTATAGCTGGCTCATTACTAAAAAAAATGATTAAAGTTATATACTTGCACGTAAAAATTGTTCATTTTTTTGTTGTTTCGTTTAATATTTATTTATTCTATCCCACATTCCAATGGCATTTCATTTTTTTTCTGTTTAGCCATCTCATCGTTTAGATATAGACGGCGGTGAGGTTAATTCGCTTTTTCCGGGTATTAATGTGATTATAGGTCTGCGAAAATACTACTATATAGCATGCTAGTTGCGTTTAGTATTCATTAGAAAATTGTTTGTCAGAAAGTACTAAACAATCCACAATGTTTTAATATTAAGACTAAATTGCAATAAACTTTCATCCATGATATCAGATTAGTATTAAAAGGAGAACCGGTAGAAATATGACGGACTTGAGAAATGTATTTAATTCACAAATATGTTTCGGTGAAGCTGATCTTTTCTAGGCAGCGTAATAATTGCGTATTTACAGCAACAGGAATTACACACAGAAAATATGAAAAAAAAACTGTCTTTTATATTTTAAATATAGTAATAATCCAAAAGAAAATAAATTAAATATTTAGTACTAATAAATACCCAGAAAATAATACTGTGGTACAAATTTCAATAAAAATAATAAAATCTTATTCTTAGAGACAACCTTGCATTTACCTCTTTCGGTTGAGCAGCTGTTGACATACGATCTTTTTTCGACTATTTATTCTTTCAAATATTGTCCTTTTATGTAAGCTTTCAATGAATTCTTAATTCGATGAGGAACAGCTGCACGTCGAAATTACTATAAGTTTCGTTTCCCTCAAAATTATATTAAAATTATATCATGATTTTATAATGATGATATTTGAAAACGAGACGAATTAAAGGGAGGCTACTCTTATATTCTTATTATGAGTTGCCAAATTTGAATTTTCTAAACAAAATTTCCTTTTGAAAATCGTAATATACTGACTATCTAGGGAAGGGGCTAGTAGAATGTAATATAGATTATCTCTATATTAAAGATACTCATTTTTGTAATAATTATTTCCGTAAAAATCATGGAACGAATTACACATATTAGAAAATTTGACATTGTCTTATGTTTTTATATGCATGTGACTTCGAGAGCTAACTTTGCTTTGGTTAATAATATTGAGGCGAGATATATCCGTTACCAACATGGACTTTAATGTAATGGGAATATATTAATCTTCTATTTCATAAGGATATAATATAAGTCTGTTATCTCACTGAAAATCCAAAGTACGATACTATAGTCACGGCGTAAATCTCAGAGATTCAATAAACACTTTGGGAACTTGAGATTACATAATGTAATTAAGGCAATCACGTTTGATTTTCAAATAGGATTTACATTACGGTATCTTACACTCATGAGTACAAATTATTTTTTGTCATTTAAATTAAATAAGTTCTCAGAAGTAAAACTCTTCTTTCCAGATTAGTGTACGATGTAGAACTCTATTATATCTCCCTCTCTATCTATCTATCTATCTATCTATCTATCTATATATATATATATATATATATATATATATATATATATATATATATAAATGAACATATCTGTGAGTGTGTCTGCGTGTGTACATTTCTCTGCGCAATAACTCTGTCATTTTTAAGTTTACAGACTCGGAATTTGATATAAAGGGTATTGAGATTTGGGAAAATCTTTTCAATCATATTCAGCCAGGAATTTGGCTGTTAAGGGGTGATATTTCAACGGTTTGACCTTTGAGAACTCTACCAAATTCCTCCGACAATCTGTCTATATATAAAATTGAGCATGTCTGTGTGTGTATCTGTGTGTCTGCGTGTCTGTGTGTGTACATTTCCCTACGCAATAACTCTGTGAATTTTAAGTCTACAGACTCGAAATTTGATATACAGGGTACTGAGATTTGGGAAAATGTTTCTGATCGGTTTTTGGCCAGAAATTTGGAAGTTAATGGGTCAGAGTTCAACGATTTGACCTTCGCCAATTGTGGGTCTAAACATTTGAGATTTTAGATATAGGTCTCTTGGACATGGATCTAAGTTAATAACTTGATTTGAGCCCCAAATATGTAAACGGGTCATTATAGGGAGCAAAGTTTGAAAATTGACCTCTGCGGTCTCTACCAAATTACTTAGACTATTTCTGATCTAAACATTTGAAATTTAACATAAAGGGTATCCAGAGATAGAGCAAGCGTTTTAATCCGTTTGGGTCGAAAATTTTTAGTTACCAATACATAAATGCATGTATGTATGTATGCATGTCTGCCTAACACTTTCGACAAAGGCGAAGAATTTTTACAAGATTAGTATGATTTGGAAGTTCCACCTTTCAGACGACAAATAGCGAAAAATTGGCTAAAACCATTAATATCGTCACCTTCAACTGGGCACTTTTCTACAGGATGGTCGCTTTTTTCACCGTTGTGAAAGGTATCCTCTCCTTTTGATTGCCTAGCCTTAATTTAAACATAGGTCATTCCGGTTTAGCGGTGGTCGTAACAGTAATGACGGCAGGGGTCTTACCCGTTTTTCCTCCTTTGCGGTACGTGTTCGAGCCTGCCTTCCTACCACCATTTTTTTTTTGCTCAACATACACATCCAAACACCCGGGCAACGCCGGGTTGAAATGCTCGTTTTATCGTCTTAACACTTGCAATTTTAGATATAGGTTTATTGGACATGGATCTAACTTTATAACTTGATTTGAGCCCAAAACAATAAATGTTAAGTGGTCATAATAGTGGTCAAATTTCAAAAAAATTGACCGCTTTTTTATTTTAAACACCCGGAAAACGCCAAGCTGAAATGTAGTGGCCCTAGATAATAGTAATGAGGAAGGAAGAATATTTTGTACAAGAAAGTGAAATGCAAAGCAAGCTTGTCGCTTCTTTCTGATTGGTCAGTTAGATACTTTGTCGTCTAGCGTCAAATAGTTTATGAATTCATGTTTTCTGACTGAGCATATCTGTTCTGAGTTTTATTTTTTTAGAACATGTTAAGTCACGTTTCCCTGTTCAAATATAATGGGCGAATTTGTTGATTTCTATAGATCCCAGTTTCCTAAGCAAGAAACAGAACTTTTTACAGGCCGCATAACTCACGCAGTCAATGTTATACAGGCCCGCATACCTTTTATATTTTGAGGGTTAAGTCTATTATATTTCGCTTTTTCGAAAATAGGCGTCACTGGAAGGGATTTTAAAAAACAAAAATGTCGCCTGCAAACAATTGTTAGACAGGCGTCATGCTTGATCTGGCGCAATTCGAAGACATTTGCAAAAAGAACATAATATTGTCCACTTCTTCCGTTCTCGGGCTGCTCTTGAAAACAAAAACAGGGGAAAAGGGAGGAAAAAGGAGGGAAAAGGGGAGAAAGAAGGAAAGAAAAAGAAAGAAAGGGGGAAAATTAAAATTAAAAAGTTAAAAAATGAAAAAAGTTAAAAACAGCGTTTTTCCTCGGCTTGAATATGCCAGGTAATTTTTGTTTATCCTATTTAATGCTTTGCACAGCAGCAATAGCTGCTGGTGGCGCCAGGGGTGGCAGTCCCGCTTTAGACACTGAAACTGTGTCATCACCTCTGGTTAGCGGCTGATGAGGGCAAAGTAAAAGCACATGTGGTCACATGTTGTATGTAGAATTATTATATCTAGCGTTAAAGACTACGTTTTTGAGAACATTGTTTTGTCTACTGTCATGTATTTTGTTTGTCTTTCTTCTTTAGTTGCATTTCTTCTTTAGTTGTGCACGTAACGGTTTATGAACTTATATTTCCCTTTTTCCTGTTGTTCACGCTTATACCGTTGTTATTTCACCAGTACTTCAACAAATTCAGCCTGTCTGTCTTTGTTGTTTACTATTCCTCTTGTTGTTTCATCTGATATTTTACCTAGCAAGACTGTCTGTTTCGTTTTTCTGCTGTTATCGTATTAGCCTTTAATTGTTTTTTTTTGTTTTTTTTGCAATCTAAAGTTACCATATTTTTATGAAAGCGGACTTTATTTACAGAAGAAGTAGAAATGAAAGAAAACGTAAATTGCTTTGAATATGTGAAAAATTACTATTTTCTATATAATAATAATAAAAAAACTTAGACTTCTCCTAAGTAAAATTTCCATTCTTTCTTTGACAATAAACAAGTAGAAATTGCATTACTTTTTTCACAACATTAAATATTCTCTTTGAAAATAAAAAATACGGGAAAATAAGAAAAATCGAGAAGTCACTTTTTAGATTTAAAAAATACACACGGATTATATACTTTTTAACCGTTGAACATTTTATTGTTTGTTTTTTTTTTAGTTCGTGTGGCGAAATAAGAGTTCATGGTTCCTAAAACCAATCTATCAGAAGTTGATGGAGTTCAGTGACACTTTCAGAGTTGCTTACTGATGGTTAAAACGTGTTTAGTTGTTCAATTATATGGTACCTCCTCTCTGACTAATGTGTTGCTGGTGTTTTCCGCGAACATCTTCCTCTAAATGTCGATGACTTTGTAGGTCTTTCAAGTTCGAAATAATTTGTCATGGAACACTGAATAATTTAAAATTTTAATTTTCAACGCATGTTCTCGAATCCAGATTATCAATTGTAGTAGGAGTATTTACAATTTTTTTTTCCGTCATGAGTTCTCGAAATCCCGTTACCAGTAACAGCGCTTCAACAAAAAGGTCATAACATATAACGCAAACAACGGGCTGAGGTATAAAAATGTATCATACAAAAAACTAAAATCTTAAGAAAAGGTCGTCAATACTTTTTAATGGATTATTTACACAGTCTGTTATCTCGCGTTAAATTGCGATAGTTCTTTTACATGAGTATTAGCTTCGCTGTTCATTTAATTCTTAACAAATTTATTTTTGTCTAAATGGTAACTATATTGCAAAAAAATGTTAGTATTCAATAAATGTTCTATATCTCACACACGAAGGAAAGACGGACAAACTAATTTTCGTCGCTTAAATCGACGAATTAAATATAATACAGTATAGTTTTCTGTTAGCCTCTTTGTTTTATCGAGTTCTTAGGCATAGATGAATCTGGGCTGCTGGAATATCTAGGTAAATGTTTTTTCTTGACATAACTTCACTAAGAGAAGACGTACGCTTTAGGATGCAAATGTAGCGTCCTGTCGATTATATCGCATGAAAGTATAATATTGCATGAATATATTGATCAAAGTTTACTTGTAGGGTTATTTATACTCATGTTTGTTGTCCTCACGAGAGAGAGAGAGAGAGAGAGAGAGAGACAGACAGACAGACAGAGAGTGCGCGCGAGAGAGTAGTAATAGTATTTACTTGAGAATTTAAACTCTAACAATCATCGAAATAGAAAAGCCTCTGGCTCTTTACATCAGATTCATATTGAATTGTGCCGCTATATAACGGCTTTTCAATGTCACCTATGGATTTGTTGATGTAATTTACAACCAGTTAGTTTAAAAAATATTTGCTCTAAATAATTAAATATCCCACTGTCTACTTATTATCCTCATTACTGGATAATGACACGAAAAGATTAATTGTAAACTGTCTCAGTAACCCTGTCCTACTCTTGTTTCTGCACGGTACTTCGATTGATTCAGGAGTATTATTGCAATTGTTCTCATTGATATTCTTATTACGACAACCTTACACATGAAATATAGCGGTTTATGTTTTATTGAATGATAAAACCACATAGAATAGCAGTTATCGATGGGGCAATAAATAAAATATTACCATCATTGCTATCATAATAAATGAGTAAACAATGACTTTTGGGTATTCTTGAGAGAAAGTCAATTGTTAACCTATGAGTTTCTGAAGCTCATTTGAACTAAGTGCTGTTTCATTATTGAGAGAATTTCACGATTTTATATGTGCCATATTCTGACGAAGTGTAGGGTCTAAGAATCTCTATTTGCAATGTCGATGCCGTGCGTGGTGTTTTATTCTTTTTTGCATCCGGTGTGGAATAATATTAATTTCGTTTCTTGTATGTTTGTTTCTCGTAAGTATAAATACCCGTTTTTTTATGAATTAACGTTTACCTTACTAAAATGTCAAAATATAAAATGCTAACTAAATATTTTTACTTTTAAGTATTACTGTGTCTTTCATTAAAAAGCGAGCTTTTAGTAATTCTCGAAATTAAGATTTCTCCTTTGTTCTGAAATTTGCATTAGTGTCAAATAGCTCGAACAGTTATGTGCAAATACCGAATGGTGAGCGAAGAGGCGTCATAGTAAGGAAAAAGAAGATTTTAAAAAAGAGAGGGCACTTTGAAAAGACGATACCGTTAGAATTAGGATGGCGTTCTAGATCATGTTTGAGAGAAAGATTACGAGATACAGCACAGCCGTAACGAGTAGTCATATGCGGCGGGGCGGAAATAAAAGTCGCTGTTATGAAAAATTGAGTTCAAGTTAATCTGTGTGGTTTTCTTTAGCATCGTAAACTGCTACAATGTGTTGAGTCTACATGTGTATTGTATATGATTACTTATTTTGTGATAATTTAAATCGTTACCTAAAACTGTACTATTTACTGGAAAAATTATACGTAGCAACCTTGTTTTAATTACAGAGGGAATTGTTGGTTTTATTTACGATAAAATTAAAATGTCAATCATATCCCTTACACAACTGTCTCCATAGTAGTAATATTCCATGCAAGTATAACTACTTTGTACTAAATGTCATTGTTTATAAACAAAAAGGTTAATTCACGATTAAGATTAATATTGATCATGCCCCTTACGTCGTTATTATTTTATATCATGGAAACTATCTCCATAGAAATACATTTTACCCGAATAATTTGTTCGTACAAAGTCTGTTTTTATTACTAAAAGGACTGTAAATGGTAGTCTTGATTCTATCCCTTACATTTAGAAGAAGGGTGTAGTTTTGTCCAAGCATGTGTGTAGTAAATGCACGTGTGGTGTTAGGTGTGTCATTTGCTCAGATGTTATCGGAAAATGTGCAGATTAAATGAATGCATCTGATGGATCACCGTATTTATAATCCATCCAGGTTTATGATCGAGATACAATAAATCAACTCATGAGGAGCCCCTAATGTTAATCAGTCAGGCCGTTTGTATGTGTTAGTGTGTGTGTGTGTATATGTGTGTTAGTGGGTGTGCGTTAGTGTGTGCGTGTGATAATGTTGTGTATTGCTAATGGAGGAACACCCACACGTGTATGTGGTATGTGGGTAAATCTTTGGTCGTGTCAATCCCCAGCGATTTTCTGCTAGACTCGATTTCTCCAAGTAATATTAAGGGACCTCCGAGCAACAAAATATTAGAAAACGAACTCCAAAATATGACCAACCTTAACTGTCGTCAACCGTGCTAAACATATGATTGTCAGCACTCTGTCTACTACTCTGGCAAATAGTCGCAAAACCAAACGACAGCTAAACTAAAATATTAAAAAAACGATCCCTTATTCGGTCCTTCGTTGTCTCATTAAGGCTTCTATTATCTCCCCTTGCAAATAAATTTCTATCATTCGTCTAATAAACTTAGTTCCCCCTTCTTTTATATTTTTATTTTTTATTATTTTTTACTTATTACGAATAAGAAGGAACATCGATTGTATTACACTTCCTATGCAATAATTTTTATTTTCATTTTTTTTTATTAAATGTCCCATTTCAATTTAATATAAATAAAATATTTCATCACAAAACCATTACAGCGATCATTCTTAAAACCAAAAAACAATATAAACACATATTCGTATAAAAGTTCATAGACATTAATCTGTTATTCTTTCAGTTTCGTCCCAATCCTCTATTTTTTTAGGAAATTCAATAAGATGTTTTGTTACGCTACGATGGAGACTATGCGTCCTGGAAAATTGAAATACGAACGTCAGGTCAGCCATATACAAAATGCACTGTATATTTTTGGTTGTCGTACGTGTAAATCGAAGCACGCACAGCGAGTGTTTTACGCAGTGCTGGCATAATTTTATGTTTGTCGCCTCGCTTACGTGTTGTGCGATTTTACGCTTCGTCTAAATGAAACGCCTTTTCGCTACTTAAAAAAAATAAAAACAATGATTAACGAGTGATGTGTGTCGTATTATATATCATTCGCGGGTTTGGTGTGATATATGAAAGAAAAAATATCACCTCGTGTGTTCATTTTCTCAGATTAATATCCGTGCGTTGGTTCATTGCATTGTCAGTTTAATGTGCACGACGAAAAGATTGGTGAGCATAATTTCATTTGTTCGGACTACTGCTCCCATATTGACTGCTGTAACCTCTGACTTCATTTAAGTACCGTTTCAAATGCATGACCTTTTTGGCGACTCGGAAATATTAACTGTTTTTCAGACAGAACAATTTACTTAATCGTCTAGCTTAGACTGTTGTTTTTCGTCAACCATGCTCTGGTGGAAGTCGTAATTAATTCACAATTCTATTTTTCTTATAACCAACACTGAGTATTTGACGACCATCTTCAAGAATGTATAAATTATTTCTTGTCAACAGATGTTAAGAAAAGAAACAGGAAAAAATGCTCACATCATTAATTATGCAAAAAAGCATATAAAACGTAGATTAGTGGTTCAACATTTGAACAACGCTCGGCTGAATTCGGTGATTGCCGGTCGGACCCTAAGGATAGTTGAACTCCCGAAGACTCAGATCAAATTCTGTCTTTTTAATTTCGTCTTTTATTCAATATTTAGAGTGAACTATCAATGATTCCAAACTAACAAATTTCACTAAAATGAAAAAAAAAATCAACAATTAAAGAATTTTAATAAGTCCTCGGTTTCTAATACAAATCCTAGTACATCAAACCTTCTTATTGAAAACACTCAAGGGGAAAATGAAACCAAGTTATTGCCAGTATGTTTGAGAGAGGTATTATTTTTCGTTTTTTTTTTCAATATTTTAAGCAGATTCGACACTCAGCTACCAGATTTTTATGAGGCGTTCGGTTTCTAATATAGCGTAAGTAGATCTAGATGTTTACGACTTACGATAAAACTTGCGAAGTACACACTGTTTTACGGTTATTGTAAAAATGGAACGGACATTTAAATTTTGTTCCGTTTTAATCTTTTTTTTTTAATTGTCCCTCCCAAACGAATGTAATAAAATAATTACATTCATTAATTGCATGTCTAATATATTACGCAACGAAAGAAAAAAAAATTATTAACGAAATAGAATGATTTAAATTTGAAACGAAAAACGTCAGTTCGGTATATTTTATTTTTGCATAAATAATGTTTATTTGTAGGCCGTGCCGAGACCAAAATTCCTTTTTGTGACGTCACGTTACGAGGGGGGGATAATTAGATCCCTCCAAATATATTGCCACATCGTTACAAAGAAAACCATCTATTTATTAAAGAAAAAATTGAGTATACTGTTATAATTAAAAAAAGAGATATATAAAAACACGCATGAGTACGATAAATTATTATACCAATATGTCGAAGCAATCCGTCCAGTTTTTATTCTGATTATCAATAAGGAACATACCAAAAGTTCCACATATGTATATATATATATATATATATATATATATATATATATATTATATATGCATATATATTATATATATGTATATATGCATATATATATGTATATATATGCATATATATTATATATGTATATATATGTGTGTATATATATGCATATATATATATGCATATATATATATGTATATATATTATGTTTATTTATGCATTTATATATATATATATATATATATATATACTTTTTATTATCACCGTAGATTTATTTTATTACTTGATCTTATTGTTGTGGCTTAAAAGGAAAACATGGACAGAAAGATAAAATAAATTGAAACTAAAGCAGAATATGCACAAACAACAGTCGTAGCACATATCGGTAAGGTATAACTTGAGGCACATATGGTACTTGACCTAGCAGATACCAATAAGGTACGACTTGATGTCGATAAGGTACGGCTTGATAAGCATATTGGTAAGTTAGGACTGGACGGAGAAGTACGACTCTCTGTGTGGTCTATGTATTTCATAGTTCGCACTTTGCAGTATACAGTCAACACAATGAATATTACGTCTTCGTTAAGTTCTACAATTTTAAAAAGGTTTTCCATATTGTGTTGGTAAGCCTACTAACACTTTAATATAAATGTTATACAATGTGGTTTTCTATGAGGATTCATGAAAACAAATGAATTAACAAAGATTCATAAGGCTTACCTTTTTTAGTATTATCTAAAGCACGAAAAACACTCGTCTAGCTGAATCCACTGGGAAAAATTACCCCCACTCTATATATGTGCCTAAATCAAAACGCGGATTCCATGAACAAAGCTTCTTTCTTAGAACTGCACGCCTGTGGAACTCTGTTCCGTCTGCCTTTCGGGCTACAACTTGCATGTCTTCAAGTCCAATGTTAACAAATTCCTAATGAACCGCCCCATTAAGTAAACACTTCATCAAATCTTCACACTAACGTAATGTACTTGCAATAACCCTTATCCTGAGTGGCTTCCGGGCCTTGATAAGTGGCGATCACTGTGTAAAAAAAAACGTAATCGTAAAACATGTCATATTGAAGTTCTTGTGTTATCGGGATATTTGTTTTTGATTTATTTCTATAACAATATTCTGTTTTATTGTTACTATTTTCGTACTGAGTCCTACTTATAGATCACTAATAGGCTAATTAAAGATAAGGCTTAACGAGTTTTACGAGGAAGGTGATTAAACGACAAGATTGGTAGGAATAATTGAGAATAGTTATACTTAAATATAGCTAATGGACGACGGGACAAAAATTTGAAATTTGAATGTATCTTAATGGTGTAAGACACAAACTAACAGCCGGGATACGCCAAGTTAAAATCCACTCACACATACACAAATCGCGAATGCACACACATGCATAAAGCAAACATACACACATATATAAACAAAAATGCACACGCATGCATATAACACTTTCACTTATGATGTTGGCAAGATTCAGGTAGTCCCTTACGTAAATATGTAATATATTTCCAGAAAAGTTTACCTAGAAAGATATTATTTAGTGCCTCTTTGAATGACGCGAGCGAGGATTTAGCCGTCCCACCATTAAGCCGTGTAAATGAGCATATACTCTTATATATGTGTGCAATTATTACGTATATTCATATAACAATTGCAGCGATAGTTTTAAATATGATTACAAATAATTATCTACTAGTATATGTGGTTCTTGAACTGACTTTTCTAGATCTCCTGAGTTATGTACTTATCCAATATGACGTTGCCCAATCTTTAGAGTAAATGCCGAGATATGGAAATGAAAACATTACACGACTCAATGAGTGTTACTTTTAACATTTTTTAACTAATATAAATCTTACTGATTTTTATGGAATAATAATTTTACATTTCAAAATTTAATCACAATCGACTTCCAATTCTTTTTAATTTAGTTATTCAACCGAAGCTTTTACTGAAACGCAGTACACATGTAGACCCGACACGTTGTAACCCTCTACGTCGCAAAAGAGAACAACACAGAATAACTTGAACTCAATTTTTCGTACCATCGATATTTATTTCCTCCCGCCTTCCTTTACGTGCTCTCTGTTTTATAGTCTTATTTTTCTTTTCTGTGACGTCTGGTTGCTCACGATATAGAGAGTAACTAAACGCTCGCTTTATAATGTAAAACATACCCTTCAAGAAAACTAATTGTAAATAAATGTTATTCGTACCCTGCTTCGTCAGAAATACCCGTTAAGAGATCCTATGCTGTCTTCAAATGCGTGTATACAAACACAATATATGCTAAACGTCAGATCGCAAAATTATGCAGTGTAACCGGAAACCCAATGACGAGATTGGTAGCACTAGTTGAGAATAGCGCAACTTACATTTGGTAAATGGAGATTTAAGCCGATTGCAGTTGAATCTGTTTTCAGTAGATGAGTATAATATAAGAAAAGCCAATGTAAATAATTATTGCGTATGAGAAATTAGGAATAACAATTTTGTTGCATTTGTTTAGAGTCGGTATTATAAAACACCGTATTGACGATTTGGTGTTTGCTTATGAAAAGTTTTACTGCAAGATTTTTTTTCATACATATGTGTGACAATGGGAGAACATTGTTATGCCATTTAACTCTTGACATAAATCGTCAGTATAGATAGAGTTAAACAACGGAGGACATTCGCCCACACATTGGAACAGAAAAAAAAAACTAGTATCATTATGTCCTTTCTATTTTGCAATAAGAAATGGATTTTCTTACTGGATTTTTTTTTATCAAAAGAAATCATTATCAATAGTAAATATTTAATACTATATATCGTTGTTGGAAAAGAAAAAGAAAAGTAGTTTTTTTTTTGTAACGAAAATACATCTTCTTATAAGTTGATCTAAACGATTACAATACGTCATTATTAGTACTGGGTATTACGTGTGCATTTATACTTTTATTCTGATCCGTCCTTTCAAAAACTATTGACAGACCTGTAAATATTTCTCTAGGGAAGAAGATAATACTCTGATAAATATACATACAAACAAACAAAAAAGACCTGTCGCCCTAAGAAAATATGACATCAGTTTTAAGAAGTGTTTTAAACAGTGATAGAACGATATTATACTTATGGAAAACAATGAATTTTGTATAAAATATTGGGGTATATTCGTAAGCCACGAGGTTTATTGATCGCTGTATGAGACGGTTATTGTCTACTTGCGTATGAACACGCAAGTTTATTTTATTTACAAAAAGAAATAACGGTTTATTTTAATTATCTATAAGTTTTGAATATGCATTTTATTGCACAACGCAAAAATTAAACGGACGCATCGAAAGAGTCTTCTTTTTATTTCCAATATGTGCGTAATTTGGAGCATTTGTCATAGGTGACTCATGCATCGAACGCCTTTATATAAGCAAATGATTAAGAACGGGAATATGGATAAGCTGAACAAGACACCTGCTGGGATACATTCCTCTCTGTTGATCACAACACACACTTTATCCTAGGTGACCCTTAAACCTTTGATGACATTCGTGATTCATCTTTCAAACATGGCATCAAACCATCCGATTCAATGCAGGTACAAATGTTTAAAAAATACTGAAAATAACACAATTGCGTTTGATTGAATGGCGAGGATCAAATTAGCAAAATGGCGAGGTGTATTTTTGCCTATGTCGGCATTGATACAATTCAAATATATGCGTAGGCGTGCAAAATAACCTATTGAGTTAAAGAATGTTGAGTCACGTACCTGCTCAAATTATGTTTTCGTTATTCTTGAAAAGAGGCATGTTTGATATTTTCTGAATGAATATGTATGATGTATTATCATGTGTATATCTATAACGAAGATATATATGTGCGAACTTGCAGCTCTATGAGGTTTCTGAATTTTGGAGATGAGGATTGGTTATTCGTATAACGTTATGCGCAAGGACCCGTGGTGCAGTGGGAAACATCGATTGTAAAAGAGATATTCACCTGAAGATTGAAGGTTCAAACCTCAGTGTTGGCGACCAAAGAATTCATTTGCGAAATACCTAGAACCTCTATCACGCCATGCCTGACAGAACAATAGCACACTACCCCCCAGAAATAAATAAAGGTTCTGCTTTAAATTTCAGAGTTCGGCAAGATACACCTGAAAAAGGTCAGAGGTTACATCGACCGAAACGTTGTGAAAATCACACTCAAGATTAGAACTGTAATACGATGAATAATAATAGACATGCGCGTTTAGTTTATATAAACATACTTGTGTATGAAACCGATGCTCATGTTTCGTCTAGGGTTTATGCATCTTCGTTGTGGGTGTGTATTTCTATGTGTTTAAAGATTAAAACAGAGTTCAAGTAATATGGGCAAGGTAACGAGCATTATTTCTGGGACGGGTTCAACACACATGAAACATAAACACACAATGACCGTTTGATAACGGATAATAACTTTAAGTTGTGGCTCCCTTTATCTCTTGGACAATGCAAGAAAACATTTCAGTTTACCAGCAACAACATGCCATCATGGGTTTGTTTCGTATATTCTCATTTTCGGAGTAAGGTGTTTTCCTCGGGTATTTACAACCGTCTCTTCCTTAAAACCTTACATCGTCTCGTACCTTAGTTGAATGTTTCCATGACTGGCAAACTCAACGTATTACCGTGAACGACCCTCTCGTTCTGATTCTTTAACTTGTGTCTTACATCTATGTATCAAAACCTACTCTATCTTGGTTACCAGTTCAATTTTATTGTTTATTTCTCATAACATTAAATTCCTTTTCATATAAATACTCTTGTAATATTTAATTCATAAGCATTTTAAAATCTAAGTTGAAATTCCTCCGTTCGATTTTTAACATAAATATTTTAACTAAACATTTCTTTTCATTCAAGAAGTTCCCGCTGCGTACCTTTGTTCTACATAAAAGTTAACAAACACCAACACCCCTTCGTTTCCCGGACCTTCGTTATAAACAACTACTGTCTACAAACACCACAATCAATCTGTATATCTATAAAAGTTAACGTGTGTGTGTGTAGGTCTTCCTGGCTGTGTATGTCTGTGTACATTACCTACGCAATTACTCTGCCAATGTTAAGTCTACAAACACGAAATTTGACCGACAAGGTACTGAGATTTGGTAAAATCTTTGTAATTAGTTTCCGGCCAGAAATGTTGCTGTTAAGCGGTCAAAGTTCAGCTTTTTGACCTTTGAGAACTCTACCAAACTCCTCCGCAAATTTTGGGTCTAAACACTTGAATTGTTTTATATAAATTCATTGGACATGGATCTAACTTAATAACTTGATTGGAGCTCAAAACAATAACTGTTAAGCCGTCATAACAGGGGTCAAAGTTTAAAAGAATTGACGTTTTGTTTTTTTTTGTGTTTCTTTGCTCAACATACACATCCAAACACCCGGTAAACGCCGGGCAATGAATACCCATGAAGTGGTGCCTGCGCATAAATTATTCTCGCAGGAATTACGCAATCTCTAACACCACCTCTCTTGAATCTCGACATTGTGAAACACCAGTGGCAAGTTAAGTGTATGTAAAGGCCGGTTGGAAACAAAGGCGTAGATAAGTAGAGAGCACATGCAGTACCTAGAATTCCAAAATGGTCACTCATCAGGTACTAAACAGGCTCGACGTTGCTTACCGTCGATGATCTGATATATATATATATATATATATATATATTATATGTTTATATATATATACATGTATATGTTTATGTATATATATTTGTGCATATATATTTATGTATATATATATTTTTTATATATATATATACATATAACGAAACAGTATTGTATGTCGATGATTGTGTGTTTGTATATATATATATATATATATATATATATATATATATATATATATATATATATATATATATACAACGAAACAATACTGTATGCCGATCACTACATATATATATATACAATTTATATACATATATATATATATTAATATATATATAATCATGTACGTATATATTTATATACATATAATAAAAACATATATATATATATATATATATACAGATATAACGTGTGTATAGCGTCTGGAATATTTGATGAAGAAAAGACTAAAAAGGTGTGATTCAGTTTATTACACATTTCACAACAAAGCGCTCTTTAACTTTTAAAGCAAGGCCATCTGACTATTATATCCTGGAAGACTGAAGACACCATAATTACGAGGCGTATAAAAGAAGCTGTTTTATAAATATAATTACTTGTTAAAAAAGTCTGCTTGCAGTTTACTTTCCGATGATCTTACCGATAAAAAAGAAGATATACATTAATGGAAATACACATATTCGTAAACCTCTTAATTAAAAAAAAATAAAAAGAACCATCACATTAGTTACCACATATACATTTAATGAAAATAGACTGTGAGCAAAGATTAACGTTTGAATATACCGACGTGCCTAGAGCACACATAAAATCTTAGACAATTAGATGCACAAACACAAAAAATACAAATACTCGAAAGCATGCGCGTAAAGAAACATACAAAAATAAAGCAAATGTGATTGTCACTCTGATGAATGCAAAAAGGAGTATTCACATTTTTGCTCGACTCAGGCTAAAGAAGAGAAGACAGGCTTTATATCTGCTCTTTCTTTTTCCCCCTATTTTGTTTGTATTATTTCCTGACCAAATGACAGGCGGCATCATTTATTTTAGCTGGATAAAAAAGATGACAACACCTCCTGTCAAGCATTTCGGCGGGAATAATAGACGCACGTTTCGCGCGCGGTAAAATGGCAGAGCGCGTTTGCGCTGATTTTTTCAGAAGAAATATTTGCTCAATGCCATAACGTGAAATTGACAACCTTAGAGTGGATTTGAGTATTTGGCGACGAGCAAAAGAGAAGACTTCGATGAGTTCGCAGTTTTTATATCCATTCTCTTTTGTGAGTGCATTTAACTATACATCCAACTGAAATTGATATATTACTATCAACCTCCACAGACACACACACACACATACACATATATATGTGTGTGTTTATGCATGTATATAAATGTATATATATATATATATATGTATATATATGTATATATATATATATGTATATATATGTATATATATATATATATGTATATATATATATATATATATATATATATATATATATATATATATATATACATGTTTCTGACAGCTAGGTATTGATTAATTGCTCGTGACTAGATAACTTGAACTAAAACCAATATTTCTTCAAAAGTGTTCAATACCAGTGCAGTGCTTTTATGTAAATAATATTTATAAAGACAGTAAGGAGTTTACACCGATCGATTAACGTTTCAACAGTTTTGCATTTCTCGTAAGGTATACTAAGCGTCAAAAAATTTTAACCGCCCGAAAATCAAAGCAAGAATAAAAATAAAATAAAGTTTTCTAAAAGTTCTTAAAACAAGAACTCAATTCTTACTATTCTCGTCTGGCGCATTGTTTAGGTTATCTTCTTAGTTTATATCATGCAAATTGTTATTTCCCAATGTAAGCGATTAGATCTGTTAATTTTACTACCAAATGTGTAATTTATTGCTCTTAGTCGTTAGACGAGGCATTGATTTGCTGACAAAAACTACAAAAAGGAAAGGAGTTATTTTTTCATGTACAAAGAGAAAAACATAATGTCGTCGAACCTACTTGCTATTTTACTTGACGTAAGCTTTTGTAATAAACTTATTTTTCTCTTTTTGCTCTGGTTGTTTATATGTATTATCCCTCATTTCAATTAAGGTGGATTCTACCTTTAAAAATAATACACACATATATAGGAATAAGCCACAACTAATATAATCGTTAACATATGACAGGGCCCAAGTAAATGAATGTTCTCACATATACATCAACACAAATATAAATGCGACGATATATGCCTACATACATAAACACAAATAAACATATACACACCTACATACGTTGCCCAAACACAGGAGTGTATAAGAGGAGAAAAACACCTTTACATTAGTATTTATATGTCCAACCACATATATAGACGTAATGTGCTTGAGGGCGTATTCATATTCATATTAGCTTGTTGATGCTAGACTTATTATAATAATCTGAGATAGATAATATAGTTAATATATTATACATCGCTGTTATTATTGATTTCATACACATACAAAAGTATCAAAATTATTCTGTCCTCTAATTGGATTTACATTGTTTGGTAGTTAAGATAAATGTTTCTGTCACTATTTACTGAAGTGATATGTTTACCGGTATGGCTGTTATTTTCCTATTTGCTATTTGGAAAGTTCGCAAGGACAATAGAAAAAGTATACAGAATAAAAGTTTTAAATACCTACAGCTAATACCTATTTGCTTTCTGTGAGTAGGCAATTTATATTTGAACTATTTACGCGTTTCTTTCGTATCCCCGTATGTGTAAGATTATAACTCTTTTAATATTTTAATGTTTCAGAGTTTATACTTCAAAAGGCGTAAGTATTTTTCAAAACGTGAGTAGATGATGCGTAGGCTCAAGTAACTTTAAAAACGTAGATTCTGGGTAGAATAACCTCTGGCAATTACATACCTGAGTCAATGCATTACACTCGCATTAAAAATAATTTCGGTTAAAAGTACCTTAGAAAAAGAAAAGTCATTAGGAAATATATTTGCGTTATCTCTAAGCTGTTGCATTTTGAAATAGCAGGTCCCGTGCGTTGGGCACGCAAGATTAACGTCAGGCGTATGAGTTCCGTTATAGAAGCGTTGATTTCATTTGGATAAAATAAAATACGCACCAGGTACGCTTGAAAGCTAAATTTAAACACAATCAGACAAAATAAAACAGAAAATTTTACTTGTTTGCAATGTATAATTGAAAAAAATTCCGGAATCAAACTCCAGCCTCACTATTTTATTTAATTCTTTGTTTTTTCTTTCCATGTGTTTAAGTTGGCGAAGTTTACTCAAATTAAATCGACGTTTCTATAACGGACCTCACACCCATGACGTTAATTAAACGTAGCCAACATTCTGATTCCCCATTTAAAAATATAACCGCTTTGAGATACAAGAGGCGTGCAATAAGTAATGCCCCTGACACACTTCCCATAGAAGTAGAGCAACGAAACTTGGCACAGTTATTAGTCTTTCTCTACATATGAACCGCCCAGAGTAATGCATTTCTCCCATCGTTTGATGCAGCTCTGGAGACCGTTTTTGTAGAACACCCCAGGTTGGTCCTCCAACCACGACGTGACTCAAAAATCAAGGCTGCATCATCTAGGAAACGCTTTCCTTTCAAAAACAAATTCATGGCTGGGGAGATGTGAAAGTCAGAGGACCCAAGATCAGGAATTTATGGAGTATGGGGTATGATTTCATAACCGCACGCCCTTGCTTCTGATCTGGCGACATGCGAGTTGTGAACCAGAGCACTGTCCTGTAGGAGGAGGGTAACTTTAGTGATCTTTCCCCGCCTCTTCATTTTGATAGCTTCCCTTAATTTTCTCAAAAGTGAAGAATAATAGGCTCCTGTAATTGTGGTGCCCTTTGCCAGGAAATCTGTCATCACTAATCCGTCCTAGTCCCAGAAGACACTGAGCATGACCATGCCAGCGGAGGGCTGCACCCTTGCCTTCTTTAGAGGTGGTGAGTCCAAGGTATTCCACTGCATTGACTGGGCTTTGGTCTCTGGATCATAGTGATGGATCCAGGTTTCATCCTGTCTAATCAGTCTTTTGAAACCTTTGACTAATCTTCTTGGCACATCTCCAAATCCATCCTTGAGCACTCGACGCGTTCTCGCTTCTGGAATGGTGAGATCAACCTGGGAATCGATTTAGCAGACATCTTATGCATATGGTAATGAATGGTAGCTTCCACAGACTCTGTATGAAGATTGACATCTTGAGCTATTTGGCGAATAGTTGTTGGTCATGTTGGAATTCACGATGCCAGCGTTTTACAATGTCATGTGATAGGCCATTATCACCATAAGTTTCTTTCATTTCATAAAAAGTCTCCTGTGGTGTGCGTCCTTTCAAATACAGAAACCGGATCCCTACTCGACATTCAACAGGCTCCATTTCACAAGTGATTCAGTTCAAACACCTGTAAAACAGAAACCATAATTAGTTCAGAGCTGTAATTTGCCACATAACCCGTAGATATATAAATCATTGTACATCAAAATTTCAGCTAGATCAGACAAGTGGAAGTGGGTCAGGGGCATTACTTATTGCACGCCTCTCGTAACGAGCGGATTTTTACTAGCTGATTTTCTTACCTCAACTTACAACAATGCAGGAAAGAAGAAGAAAAAAACAAACAAAATACTGAGGACTTTATTTAACTACAACATATATTTAGATTATAAATTTCTAACAAGTAAAATATTTGTTTATTTTCTTAATATTGCTTTGTAATTTGGCTTTCAAGCGCGCTGACGCCTATTAAATTTCGTTCAAATTAAATGAATGTTATAACGGAGGTAACCCTCTCTACACAATATATATATATATATATATATATATATATATATATATATATATATATATATATATACAGAGAGAGAGAGGGATAGGTTTACATTGTTCTTTTATATAACTCTTATCTTCAATCTCTTCATGATAAACCTGGTGTAAGGGAAAAAGAAATTCCATTCCTACGTTGTAACAACTCGGGCATCTTGAGTACTGTGAAAACCAAAATTCTAGTTGTAAACCATATATTCGTATATTTTTAAAAAAAAATTTCCAATTTTATATTCTTCCTATGTTTTCAATGCTTTTCGTACTATATTCTTGCGTATTAATCATTTTATTTACATGGTTGTCACCACTTAAAAAGGCCCGAAAGCCACTCGGGGATAAGGGTTATTGCGTGTACAGTAATCGATGGGATAGTATCGTAGAAACCATTAGTATTGGAGATTCGATAAAGTGTCTTACTTAAGGGGTTGGTTCATCCGGAATTTGTTTATGTTTGATTTGAAGACATCCAAGTTTAGTCAAATGGGAAACAGACAAACAAAAGTGAGTTTCACAGGGGTGCGCTTCTAAGAAAGGAGTTTTGTTCATGGGATCCACGTTTTGATATAGGCACATATAAAGAGGGGGAAAATATTGACACTGGTTCCGGCCAGACGGGTGTTTATCGTGAAACATTGGCGAAGGGGGGCAGAGATTGGAGCTCAGACAAGCACTTGCAATGGAAATAACGATAAAACAGAGGCTCGCAACGTCTCTTCTGTGGAAGAGAGGTTGCAGGGAAGAGAAAAGGTCATCCCTCACAAAGTCAGAAAATCTATATTGTACGCTGTCAAGCCAGGATAGGCTGTTTTATCAGCTTCTGCCTAGATGGAGAAGCAGTACTCCATTGCATCAGTAGTGAGATATATTCTGGAGCTGTAAAAGGATCCCAATATTTTTCCAGTGACCTTGGCAACAGAGTTGATGTACGTGTTCCATTTCATATCAGGAGTAAAGTTCAAACCCAGAAGCTTGTCAAAACATGGAGTAGGGAGCCATCCATTTCAATTGATGCCAGATAGGGATCAGAGCGTTTATGATGTAAGGATAGAAGCTTGGTTTTGGATACATTAAAGGTTACCAGTCACATCTTCCCCCACTGTACCACGCGCTCAAGATCAGAGAAGAGAGAATCAGAGAGAACTTTGTAATTTACGGCCTTTGATATGTTGCCATAGATTGTTGTGCCATCAGCATAGATGTCAACGAATGATTTAAGTATTTGTTTTGCGAGATCAGTGATGTAGATCAGGAAGAGGATTGCCCAGGATTGGCCCAGGAGGATGGCCCAGGATTGCCCCCTGAGGGACTCCAGCATAATACTCTGGATCTCCATTCTTATATTCATAGTGTTGGTTTTCAAAATATTATTGATTAGTTAAGCCTTTTGTTTCAAGGGAAGGTCACTCTCGTGGAATATATTTTTATTAATAAAGTTACTTCCGTGATATCTTTTTCGTTACCTATATTATACTTTTTGTTTTTTGTTCATTTTCACATTTGTTTCTTTCTTTTTCATTTGATTTATTTTTAATAGCATTTATTCAACTTTTTATTATATTTATTATGTCCAATTATGTTATTCTATTTATGATCCCATTATTCTTACATGGTCGATTGGTTTATGTTGGTTTATGTTACTTGCTCTACATTTCCGTTTACGTTGTTGTTTTTCGTCGGGTCTTATGCGTGAAATGAATAATCGAGTTCTGTGCAGACATTCGTGAATTACATCTCGTCTGATTAATCATTTTTCTTCTGATATCAGTATAGTATGCACATGTTGCATACTTTTTCATTTGTTTGGTTAATATTTTGGAGCTCTACGTTCTAAGATCCATCTTAATTTATATTATATTTTATTTTTCATTAAATTCTTTTAACCATTCTCTTAGTGTGGTTGACTTCTCTTCGTTTTTTTTCTCTTGTTATTTTCGTTATGGTATTCGCTCTGTTGCTATCTTCATTAATGTGATTGTCTTCATTATTGTGATTGTCTTCATTATTGTTACTTCTTCTATTCTTTTCATTATTTTCTGTATTATTGTTCTTTTCCTTACTTATGTTATTTTCTTTCTCATTGTCTTGTTTAAACGATACAAGTGATTACGATATATGTCCTTAAAGAATGTTCCTGTGCTCCCGAGATATACTTAAGTTTCCTTAATTGTTATAACTTCATATGGTATACTATGTTTGAGGTTAAACATTTCCCCCAAATGGATATTCAGTAAGGTTTTGGCAGTTACATTCTTTTTCATGGTTAGATTTTTTTTCAGTCTTATCTCTATTTTTCATAATTTTTTTAAAATTTCGTATTATTCGAGCCAATTAGGGCATTTGTTAAGTTTGAAGATATTAATAAGGGTAGCTTGATACGGGGGTTTATTAATGATATTACTTAGTTTACTACCTTACGAGAATTCTTGTCTATAATTTGGTCACATTCCCTCGGAATGGTATTTTTATGTGCTCGCTAAACGGTACATTAAACAACGTGTTTCTCTTAATTCTATTTGTCGGTTTTATAATGGTACTAGCGAGGGGGGTACCCGGCGTTGCCCGAGTTTTTGTAGGTGTGTGGTTGTTTATGAAAACGTAAGAATAAGCGAAGTAAAAAAAGAACACATAAAAACGAACGGGGGGGGGTAATCAAAACATCCAAAAAAACACAAACAAACTAACCTAAGTCAAACGAACGATATTAAATGTAAAAATCGAAAAAACAAAAAAAGAAAACAGAAAAACGAATGTTACAACAAAAAAAAAACACGTGAAAAATAGCTTAAATAAGTCTGTTTCGATATTTACATTTTTAAAAAATCGGTGGGTATCCGGGTGTTTTTTTTTGTGTGTGTGTGTGTGTGTGTGTGTGTGTGTGGTCGGTAGGGGGTGTTAATGAAAACCTAAGATTAAGCGAAGTAAAAAAAAACAGAAAATCGAACGTTACGTGAAAAATGGCTTAAATAACACGGGTTCAATATTTAAATATAAAAAAATCGAACAAAAAAGACATCTCACACCACGATTTGAACCCAAAACGTTTAAATAATGAGCCAACGCTCTAACCAACTGAGCTAACACGACATACATGAAATTTAGTCAGTTCTTCAACTATTTAAACTAAATCAGATCATGACGTCATCTGACGCACGCGTAGAACAGGTCGTCGTCATGAGAATACGGTGTTTTAACCCCCCCCGTAGAAAATTCTCGATTCGGGGTAAAAAAATTAACGTTTTGGCCAATTTTTCGATATTTTTCGGGCGAAGGATGAAGCTTCAATGTGATACCAAGTTTGTCAATTTTTGTTCTCTCTGTCGAATTTTTTTAGCGGATACACAAACACACATACATACATACAAGCATGCATACACATTTTCGCCTTTATATATATAGACTAGCGAGGGGTACCTGGCGTTGCCCATGTGTTTCGAAGTGCGTGTGGGTTTGGGTAAATAAAAATAAAAATTGTTGGTTGCTAAACCAAAACGAAGCCTTGACGCGCAGTTGGAAAATAGTAAAGTCTGAAAAAAATCCCCCACAACAGACGAGTTATTGACGTGACCTTTGAGTGAGGGACAGTGTTTTATTTAACACGAGTCTGTTTTTTTTTAAAACGAAAAAGCTTAATGCACATGCGGCGATGGTACGCGATATCTATTCAGCAGCTAACATTTTCTGCGGGACAGTTTTTAATGAGGTCAATAAACCGGTTTGTTTGTTTGTTTGTAACTAACTTTGGAAAAGAGCAGTTCCCTGTTTAGTAGGGGGGAATGCCCTGTCTCGAAATGAAAGCAACCGCCTGATATGACGAAGCCAACATTATACCATATTTCTTTAAACTGAGACATAATTAACAAAGTATACTTACGCATATTGCTATGAAAAGTCTTTATTAATGTTTGTGCCAATTTCAATTCTATAGAGGCCAGGCGCGAACGCAGACCCCAAAATTTTATTATACCATCTCTATTGAAGTTAAAACATACTTATCAACGTAGTCTTGTGTCCATCTATATCAAAAACACTTGTAAACGTTTTTTTTCATTTTAAATTAACGCAAATGTTTTTTTTTTTCTTATTTTTTTATTTCCATACTTTGTGGACCAGGCGCGAACGCATTCCCCCACATTTTTAATGAAACACCAGTCTACATGATCAAACACACCCATTCCTCTGTCTCGATACATCTTCTATCATTATATGCCATTTTTTTTAATAGTCAACCATATAGGAGCCTATTCGTGACCAGACACACAGACAGACATTCAGATATATATATATATATATATATATATATATATATATATACATATATAATTATATATATATAAATATATACATATATAAATATATATATATATATATATTTATATATATATATATATATATATATATATATATATATATATATATATATATATAGTAAGTTATAAAATATATATGGCGATTAAGCTACTCTGAATATTCCACGTTTCATCCACTCTAGGACTCTTCAGACTTACGCGCGAATTTTATGGTTGTCTGTCGTTTTATATACAAATCTTCTAATGCGATTTTAGTTAGCCAACCAGCTTTCTAGTATCCACCTCGCCTTTCCTATCAGCCAATGAGCATGCCCTTATCGAAAAAGTGTACGTAATTTAGTAACTAAATTACAAGAACGTCTGTATTCCTAATTTTTAAATATTGCCCATCTTACCGTTTATTTACCTTAGTATTTAAAAATGTGTAATTATTGACAACACCTTTTTTCTAACACATAATCGTTCATTTTATTATTATTATCATCATTATTATTATTATCATCATCATTATTATTATTATTATTATTATTATTATTATTATTATTATTATTATTATGTCAATCTTTTAAATTATTCCGTCTTATCCCATCAGAAGAATAAAACTAATTAAGTTTAAAAGAAAATGGAAAAACATGGGCCTGATTGCCAAATCCGAAAATGAGAAGAGAAGTTGCAATTGTGCTTTAATATTTATTGTGCCAGATATTTATTATAATGTAGAATCTACAACGCCAAATCTAAGTATAAATAAATCGGGGTCATATTAATATTTTTTTAAATATTATTAGTCTATCATTTAAAATTATTTCATATTTAATTTTTTAGATGGGATTCATAATGGTCAAATCTAAAATATATATATTTCGGATTATTTTGCACGAAACTAATTATAATATTTATTGAATTCTATTCATTTACTTTTACATTGCTCAATACCTTAATAATGATGACGTTTAAAAACTTAATTAAGCTTTTCTACACATAGCTGTCATATGTTACAGCTGGGATAGATATCTTAAGATTTGAAATAACATTTAATATTTCTGATATGAAACAGATGTTTTTCTTGACATGTGTAATTTAAAATTGATAGCACTCGACCAGAATCTTTTGATTATATATGCAAAAATTCACATTACATATTCAAACCTTCTTCTATATAAACAGTTTTAGCTTTTCTCTTCATCTGCTATGTCCATGAATGCGCGTACCCCTGTATGTATGGTCAGTAATTTATATAATAATCTGTATATATATATATATATATATATATATATATACAAATAAATAAATAAATATATATATATCTATATATATATGTATATATATATATATATATATATCGTTTTATTACTATAAACACGCGTAGAATATTATGGTTTTCTGAATATATGAAGTATCATATTTTTAATAAAACATATAAATTTGTTAAATATATGTGGAATCGTATACGTATGTTACTTTCGACCCCTTTCATAAAAAAAATCCTTTAATAACTGATATAAAGCTTCCGTGGATCTTGGAGCGTTTCTGTCAGTGGTATGAAAGCAATGTTGCATATGTCTCTCTGATCCATCGATCATATTTGGCAGGATCTCAACTTGGATTCACTTCCCTAGTATAAAATTCACGTAGACATTTACCTATCTTGATCGGCAACTATCAAAAAAGTCACTTAATTTCTATCCTTGCTAAGACTAAAAAAAAATTCCAAGGTAGATTTTTTTTTAAGAATTGCTCAGCTGTAAACCATAATACGGCAATCCATACAATTATTTATAATGACCGCCCAAAAAAAATCTACCAATAATAAACATGAAATTTCCACCGATTAATAAGTAAATAATGCACTTTATAAGGGGGTATCTTTTATTTCATATTCGTGTTATAAATATATAATTTGGGGACTTTATGCCCCCTTTATCATTTGACCCCCTAACCTCCAAGCAAAGCACTCAGCACATACTCATTTTGTGGTAGAAGGGTGAACAGGTGTAGAAAAAAAACCATCACAGAAGATTTAAATCTGAAACTCGAATGCGCTTAATCTTTTATATTTTACGTTTTGAAAGTGTGAGATCCATTGAATCTATTATGAATAATCATTACCTTTCAGATGAGAAAAATATTTTTTACGAAAAATCTATAATAGGTATAACTTTTTAATCATTAAAATTAAATAAAAAAAAATAATTTTAGTATGTGTAAACTTTCCATGTACCAGTACGAATAGAATTCTTAAAAGAATCGAGACCTAAAAAACAGGGTGTGAAAATTATAAAAATTGATTTTATCTTCGTATTAAGGTTTTTTCAAGATACGGTTGCCCGTTACGGTTTACAAGGTCTTTTTATCTCATTTTTTTAAAATTAACTATTACTATGAAGATATAGATTTCCGTAGATGCCGGTTGTTACATTCCAACAAGTTGCTACTAAAAACGGCCTATGTAAGGACCACCAAACACTAATGAAATTCTTGGAACACTTGATGTATGCAATAAAGAATTGTCGAAAATACAGCTTGATCTAGTTCATAGAAAAATAGCATGGATCATTGATTGTTATTATTAATTAGAAACTAAGAAGGAAATGATTTTACTCATGAAATAAAAATTGACAAAAACTGATATCAAAACTGAGAAATATAATGCTAAAATTAATGTAAACATAGAAACAAAGCAGTTTTATTTACTTTTAAAAGGTATTACCAAAGTTTAAAGCTTGATTAACCAATTAATATGAAACAATGTATAGCAAAAAATAAATATTACACTATAAATGGCGTTTGTAAGTATAATTTAATTCAGTTATTTTAAAATACATGTGTTTCCCTATCTAGTTACAATAAAATACATGATATGCTTGAATACATACTTCCCATACTTAAAATCCAAGATGGCGGCGCTAAGAACATGGTTCCTTAAATGTGCCAGATAATAGAATTATTTGAACTTATTTAAATATAATTTAATTATATTCAAATA
>NC_136509.1:78240433-78247933 GCF_053919585.1 Euprymna scolopes
TGTCCTTCCCGACACGGGTAGGATTCAAAAACTGTTCTCTTTTTCGTACGATCTATGACTTTTTCTTTTCTTGCATTTTTACTTCAATATCCTGTAGATGTCCTCTGAAATAAGGACGAAACGTTGATTATTTTAATAATTTCATTCGTTTTTTTCTATTTTTCTCAATATATATATATATATATATATATATATATATATATATATATATATATATAGTGAACTTGTCGGTGGGTAGTGACTAAAGCCCTCTTAAAATAATTGGTCTACAGACCTAGATTTGGATATGTAGCGGCTTTGACATGTGGAATGATATTATTTTAGATTTATCTTGTAAAACGCGCTGCCCAGGACGCCGAATTGAAAACAATACGATTAACCTTTACAGAAACTGTGGAGTTTACCTACCCTCGCGTTTAAAAGCCGACTTATTCTTAACACAATTTTAACAATTCGAGCATACTGAATCGTGAAACAGTTGAAAAAAAGATAAAAATACGATGACCCGCAAGAATCAATTTAAGAATGTAGACCACTTAGCAGCCATTTTTGTCGGATAAAAACTGATTAACAGGTTTTACACATGCTTGAATACCGTAAATACCAAATCTTGAGGATGTAGATACAATATGTGTGGAGTATATACGTCAAGAATTATCCTCACAAAAATTCTCACCTGTTTGTTGATTGTTGTGTATTTATATCTATGTTAAAACCCCTTTATTTAATTTATTTGAACAATAAATACATATGTGTTATATATGCGCTGTTGAATTGCATTTACTTCCAAAAGATCTTCATATTCCCTTACACATCCATTTTAATTAAATTACTATTAGTTTTTGGTCGTCATAGTTAACTATCTCGTGCCATGTAGCTATTTTACATAATTTCTAGTTGCGTAATATTTGTATAAAATGGTTATAGTAAACATACACCTCTGTCTATATAATGTTATATATGTATATATTTGTTTTAAAAACATTGCTTCTTAATCTCCCCAGTCAGTTTTTAGTCTACAGACATGAAACTTAATATATAGGTTATTCGAAACTATGTGAAACTTAATATTTGGGATTTAGCCAGGGAATATCGCTATAAAAAGTGTGAAAATTAAAAAAGGGGGGGATTTGCCAGGTGAATGTCGAACAACGGCATTACTAATATGCATGTGTAACGTAGAAGCTATTGGTTCACGTTTTAATTGTTTCTCTTGCAGCAAGCATTTTTTTTGTAAGTAAGGAATTGACATCAATGGAAAAAATAAATCGTATGCAAAACGTTTGGGTTCTGGTTCACGAGTAATATTTTTTTGATGTTTAAATAATTTCTATATATAAGGTCCAATATAATATATTAATGAATACGCATTAATCAAAATATCATATTCAAGCGAATTTCCGTACAATGCGGGGGATTTCTGCTAAAGCAGGTAGTACGGCCTGATTAAACAAATCAATTTTTTGCTACTAAAATTTTTCACATCCTCTGATAAAATTTGGAAGTACAAAGTTTAATTGTGATATTTTCATCTTTTATACAGAGATATACCTTAAAACATTCAGTTTGATAGACTTGTTTATGGAATCGTTCTTAACAGTAATGCTTTTAGCCGTCCGACTTGATTAAGATCGAGTAACAAAATGGTGAAAAAGCTAGGTTTCGATCAAATTCAAAATAATTCAATGCTTGGTAAAGAAAGAACTCCCATCGAAATATCAAGAAAAAACTTTTTAGGTATAATCGAACTATCAAATCGTATGTGTATTATGGAAAGACCAGTAGGAAAGGACCTTAAAGGGTTCATTTAATAAAAATTGATGAGAGGACACCCTATGTTACACCCCATTTTACTAGCAAGAACATTTTGCTGCAATCTGGATCACACCAAATATCGAAAACCATAAGAAGCGAGACATTAAGAAGTCTTGGAGAGATAAAGAGCTCGATAAAAAAGGCTCCATCGAGAGAGAAACGCTTGGAACAGCGTGTTCAGTAGGCTGAACATTATCTACCGATTGATTTAAGAAGGTTGTCCTTACTGATAATGCCGAATGACGCTGGATGACCCCGACGGGTAGTCGTCTGGTCGAGTGTTGAAAGGTAGCTCAGTTACATCAAAGATCCGTTGACAGCAAGGAGGTAGAGGTAAAATGTTTTGGGTAGGAATTAAAGCAATGAGTGGATTGCCCAATTTAGCGTGCTTCAATGGGTAAAAATTGATTCCAAGGCTTACTGCCGCTTCTCACGAACTTCTTCATTCCCTGGCTGAAAAATAAAACTTTTATAATATGAAATTCCTCGCTATATCAGCAGGATAATGCACCTGCGCACAAGTCCTGTTACACAAATAGTTGGTTAAGGGATTATGGTTTTACAGAAAGTAGATTGATGGTTTGGCATCCCAGCAGCCCCGACTTAAACACAATCGAAAATGTCTGGGCCATCATTAAACGGATAATTTATGGCTCCTCAATTTGAAGTTATTTTTTAATTAAAGTGAACACAACAATATTTCAATTAAAAGACAAATATGAACGGGTAAAATGATAGTTAAAGAAAGGCTGATCAAAGGTGGTATTGTTTGTTTAAACAGTAACATTCAATTTAGATTAAATTTGCAGTTTTGAAAAAGTTAAAAGTGCGGACTTTCTTTTTGACGGCATTATATATATATATATATGTATATATATATATATATATATATATATATATATATATATATATATATATATATATATATATATATATATATATATAGACACACACCCGTGAGCAAAAAAACTACGGAGCAAACATATTTTATACATTTTATTGCACTAAAAGCAAGATTGGACAAAGAACAATTGAACAATGAAACTTAAACGAGACTAATAATACAGAACAATACATTTACTTTAATAAATGCTTAATATAGAATTGCATTTCCCTTTGATTTCCTTCAAAAGATCAATCTTTTTAGACATGCTCGCAACCAAAGTGGAAAACTGTGAAAAGGAGATGCTAATCCATTCGCTTTGCACAGCTTTCCACAGTTTGTTATTGTTTGAAAAAGTTCAAGCCAATGCATGAAATATTATCGACTAAATATTCTCGATTGTGTTTAAACCTGGGCTTCGACCTGGTCAAAAATATACATCAATTGAATTATCAGAAAACCATTTTTGTGATTTTAGCTGTGTGTGCAAGCGCATTATCTTGTTGAAAAATGATGTTCTGAGATATTCCCGGTTTCTGGATACTTGGTAACAGTCATGTTTCTAATATTCGAATGCATTTCTTTGCATTGATTGACTTCTCACATCTAATACGTTCCGCAACTCCTGCTGCAGTGAAAGATCCCCTATGCCTTTAACCGTCCCCTGTGTTTAACTGTCATTTTTATGTAATTCTCGAAATCTTTCGTCAGTTCTTCTAATGCACCGTTGGGGGCATCACTAACAAGATAAACTCTTGATTCATCTGACCAGAAAACATTCCTGAACCAGTCTGTATCTTTCTTGCCATAACACGAGAAAAATCTTTTTCTATCATTGATGTTCTTCTTAGATAAAAATAACTTCTTTGCACACGTTTCAGAAGAAACCCCCATGTATTTCATTCGTTTAGATATTGTATATCTAGAAAGAGAATCTCCAGCCTCTGTTTGAATTCTTTGCTATTGTCGACATAAGTTTTCTTTAGATCCTTCAAAAGAGTTAATTTAAGTGTGTAGTCGTCCTTCACAGTGAATGCTCTAGCGCGATCTGATCTGGATTTCCTTTTTATTGTGCATGTTACTTCTAACCTTTGATCAATTCGCTTCACTGCTGAAAGAGATGTTTTCATAGTTTCTTTTCTTAAAATATTAGAAATCTGTTTATAAATCATTTTGGATTGACTTAATCATGTTATTCGATATTTTATATCCTCGCCAAGATACTGTCTTACCATTTTTAGAATTAATTTTGCCACTTATTATTATATGCTATAATAATAATGTCCTGCAAAAATAGAAATTTTCAGTAAAAATTAACAAAAGATCATGGAAAAATATTGAAAAATCGATTTCTTCCTTCTTTCCCTCTTCTTTTTTGTTCATACGTGTACATATAGAGAACACGCATGTGTTCTTCAGATCAATCGGTAAGAGAGCTTTTGCTTACTGAAGGAAGTCTCTTTTTCGCTGTAAAATATAAGAAAGATTTGTCAGTGACGCATCATCAAGATTTTGATCTAAGTTTTTATCTAAGTTATAATCGAGTGTTCTGTTTGAACTTCATATAATTTCGCGTGGAAAATTTGATTCCATTTGAACATACGTAAGTCCGATATTGTAATACCAAAACAGTGTTCAAGGATGGAGTACTGCTGCCACATCTGGGCAGGAGCTTCTAAAAACAGCCTATCCTGCCTTGACAGAGTACAAAATAGACTTCGTGGTTTAGTGAGGGATGCCCTTTTCTCTTTCCTGAAACCTCTCTCCCACAGAAGAGACGTTGCAAGTATTTGTTTGATCGCTATTTCCATGGCAGGTGCTCGACTGAGCTCCAATCCCTCGTCACCCCTCGCCAATCTTTCACGAAAAACACCCGTCTGGCTTAAACTACTAACAATAATTTTCCCCACTCTCTATCTGTGCCTAAATTAAAACGTAGATGAAATGAGCAAAGCTTCTTTCTTAGAACTGAACGCCAGTGGAACTCTCTGCCTCTTGCCTGTTTCCCACCTGACTACAACTTTGACGTCTTCAAGTCCAACATAAACAAACTCCTGACAAACCGCCACCTTAAGTAAGAAACTCTATCAAAATCCCCAATACTAATGATTACTACAATTGTATCTCATTGATTACTGTACACGCAATAACCCTTCTCCCTGAGTGGCCTTCGGGTCTTGATAAGTGGTGACCCTCATGTAAAAAAAAAATTAATAAATGCATCGCTTATTCAAATATCAATAAATATTAAGTGGTGTATGGATTTTCGTGGAGTTTTCTACTGTGGCTTTACGGCCAACTACAACTTGACGATAAATTTCTCGCCATAAAAAGAAAAAAAAATCACTAGAGTTTATTTAAAAACTTTTATTAAAAATATCAATCTAGGTAACTTCATTATATAGTAGAGCTGACATTTATCAAATGTAACCGTCTTCAGCTTCTTTCACTACTTTAAAACTGTTCTGGAATTGAGAGTATGTTTTTTCAACAAGCACCGGCGGGAGATCGGCGATCAGGCTGGATTTAGTGTTGTGGAAGGTTATGTTGGTGGTGTTCTCGACGTATGACCAAAAGAAATAGTTTTGCGGGTTCAGGTCAAGGAAGAAAGGGGGCTAATGAGTGAAGGGTGCAAATTCGTACCACTCCTGAAGCCAAGCCTGGGCCTCTTTCAACTTGTGGGCTGCCGCCAAATTCTGCTGCCACACCCAGAGTCTTCCACCGGCCACTTTCATCAGTAAATCACCACACCCTTCAACACATCCAGGCACACGATGTTGACTTTTCAGCCAAATTCGAAGCTGTGAGGTGGTATAATGTGGCTCTCAATTGAGATCCTACCAAATACCATAACCGTGCACATAAACTTTTTTATCACTCATAGTACGTTTCTGTTGTTCCTGGCAATCCGGCCATGCATTTTGAAGGTGCTGGCAATGGTCCTGAATTCATAACTTGGATCGATAGAAGGGATGAGTTGTACAACGCCGCATTTTCGAGATCGCTTGTGAAATATTGTATCCATTTAAGACATAATAGTAGCCTCCTATCGCCACTGGATCTTTACACAACTCACCAAATAGTAGATAATCTCTAACAAAATAAGAAAACCGGCCTTCTTCAAACGGACATGGAATCATGTATTCTTTACTAGAACGAACATTTTATAGTTACATCCTTTTTCCCGCCGTGTATATATGCATTGTTTTCGCCCTTACATTTTTCTGACTTTCGATTCATAAATTGGAACGTGTCATTCGTACATGGATTACGTGTGCATGCTCTCTGATCGAATGTTTGCAATTATTCACGGGTGGTCGCGGCCGATATTAATTGTCGTCCAGGTACAAGGAGGCTTATCACTTTTTCTGAAGAGGGAAGCCGATAACTTGACCGGTTGGATTAACAAGCAAGCTCGGTTAAACGCG
This sequence comes from Euprymna scolopes, assembly GCF_053919585.1. Lineage (NCBI taxonomy): Eukaryota > Metazoa > Mollusca > Cephalopoda > Sepiida > Sepiolidae > Euprymna > Euprymna scolopes. The sequence continues at coordinate 78,246,560 of NC_136509.1, forward strand.
CCCGATGATCTTGTTACGCTCGGTAACGGTTCGTTCAGATAATTACCGTTGCCTTTTTCTCATGCGCGCCTTTTAAGATTTGAATGTTTCGGATTGTCCACAAGCAATTGTCCACGGTAACGTCATGGCGTTGATTCGGTTTAGTTGGAGGTTAGGAGAGGACTTAATTAATCTGGATTGATTCGATTAATTGAAAGACAGTCTTTATCCGTGGGATTACACAGAATGGAAGGAAAGACGGAATTTGAAATAAATACATGCGAGGAACCCAAAATGCAAAACGTATAAAATAGGGATAAATTTGTAAAATAGCAGAAAAAAATCTCCAAATTACATGAGACGAAATTTATAATTGAGCATATACAGGTAATATACTAAGTAAAATACGAAGAAAGAAAGACAGAAAAAAACAAGTGAATCATTCATGGTACCCGTGAGTGAAAAAGGCATAAAAACATGACTTTGTTCATAATTCCCCCCCTCCTATTATCAGCAAAAATCTCCAAATGACGTTAAATCCAGGTCAAATGAACAAACAATTCAAGTTTATGCCTTAATACATGTAAATTTGCTTTCCGCACCATCCCAAAAAAAAAAAAAGAAAGAAATCATCATTTGGCCTCCAATTACGCCTCAAAAACCCCCAAGGCCTAAACATATTTACATTTAACTTCAGCACCATGCACAACTGCTAAATAGACATACAAAGAAAATTTTGGATAAATATGTAAAATAGTCCGAAAAAATGGAATGTTTTAATTAGCCCTAAAAAGCCGCTGGGACACACCCAAGAGTTATCGCGAAGTATAGACAAGCAAAATTATATAGACATCAATTAGTCACAAATGTTCAGACGGTATTTTTAAAATCCAAGTCATCAAATTTTTTTAATAAGCACAAAAGTGTCAATTTTAGCCATTTTAACCCGAAAGGTACCCCAAGGGATGCAGCTGGAGTTTGTTTTGTTTTTTACTCATTTAATGTTAAATATTTGTGCAAATTAAAAAAAAAATCCAAGGAGTAGTTATTGAAAAGTGCGAACAGACGAAAAGACCAGCGGACAAAGGCAAATTCACAGGTCCGCCTTCATTTTGTCAGGGGGCTAAAAAATATGTACCTAAATTTATACAAGCGAAATTATTTTTATATTGGCTTGTACAAAACTTCTGTGCTTATTCATTCCAGTAATACGACATCAGCGTTTAAATGCATATCAGACTGCAAATTTGTACAAGCATCATTTCGCCTTTACAATTAACATATTTATAGTATTAACCCTTTACACCTTGAAATATAATGTACATGATTTGAACACATTTACTGCTAATTTTAGTTAGATTAAAGTTTATTCATACTCTGATACTTGTAAAGTTC
>NC_136509.1:78252933-78277933 GCF_053919585.1 Euprymna scolopes
AAAAAAAAATCTTAGTATTTAACACATATTACGAAAAAACCCTGTTTATATGCAAAAAAGCGTCCATCGGTAGACGTAGGTTAACCTCTAACAAATGATTATCATACAACCTCTTGAGCCATTCAACTACCGCGTTGAATGTGAATCCCCTCGAAAGTATTTGTATTTAAACTATTTCAGAGAACAATGGGTGAATTGTGCGCTGTTGTTAAATTTGTTTATAAAGAGACAATTTTAAGAAAAAAATGCGTGCAATTTCTACACAAAATCCTGGAAATTATTCTTTTGTTTTCGATATTATTATTCCGAGAGACGCAATTATTAACGATGTCGAGTTAGTGTGTGAACGATTCGCAGGACACAACTTTTTTGCGGACAATCAAGTATCCACACACTAACACACAAACCGACTATTTTTATATAAAACTAGCCATATCTAGCCGTGCGTAACTGTGGCTCAGTTTGTTGCAATAGAAATCCTCCCCGTCAAAAAAAAAAAAAAAAAAATTATGTGAATTATTTAGTGTGGCAAACTTTCTTTTTCATTATAAGAAAATATTCTTAACTTAATTGATAAAGGAACTGTTTATTTATTTATATGCGAGCAATCGATGTTTATGTAAATAAATGCGGAATGTAATGAAATAATAATCAGACTGATGAGAAGAGAGAGCTAGGGAGAGATTGAGTGAGAGAGTATGTGTTTGAGATATATATAGAGAGAGTGTGAGTGAAACAAAGTGTGTGAAAGAAAGAGACTGGGGAACAATATATATATATATTATATATATATATATATATATATATATATATTATATATATATTATATATATATTATATATATATACATACATATATATATATATATATATATATATATATATATATATATATATATTATAATCTTGGCAGCATGGAATGTGACCATCAATTTTTGGCCCCATTTCAATACAGATTTATTTCTAGATAGTATACGAATGCTTCCTATTTCTTGCAGTGGATCAGAAAAAATTGAAATAGTATTATCATGCTAACATTGATGCATTTCCCTGATGACACCCAAAAATAATGTTGCCGATATTGACGCTGTGGTATTCTAAAACTCAACTCCTGCGTCAAAACAAATATACGTCATTGAATGTCACCATGCGGCAAAAGTTGGACTGATTAACATTTACGGACGCCTGTTTAACGCTAATGAAGCCGATACAGTTCATATCAGCACAGTATGGAGAAGGATTCGTCGATGTCAGAGTGACGACAGATGTGTGAGTAATAACATACGCTTCGGACTTTTAGAGATGAGAAATTTAAATGAGCCTGCAAAAGTGCATTGAGAAATTTTGGTGACTATATGGAAAATTAACTTCTGCCGCACAAAATATCCCTCGTTGTTATGCTATCGCTTTTGCTTTTCTAGCGTTTCAATTTTTAAGATTTGATTTTAAAAAAGTAGGAAGCCTTACATTTGGAACCACCTTCGTATATTTCCTTATGAAATGGCGGAACACACTAAAACCAATCATCATATTTTACCTGTACTAAAAACATGATCACAAACCTAAGTAACAGTACTGTTACATAATTGAATTTAATTTGTCATTACCGCTTTAATCTTTGACAGATTTTACTCACTATATGAGATAAAAGAAACTTACTATATTTAGTACGGTTACTGTAAAGCATATTTAGTTGAAACAAAATATAAAACAAAAAGTCTAGGATTAAGCGGGCATATGCGTGATAGCGAAGTAGGTTGAATGGAACATTATTGAGTAATATGAAATATTTTCATTAAAGAGTAAAAAAGAAAGTTAATATTTTTCATACATACCGATGTCTATACGTGCTTGATTTTTATGTGCTTTACGCTTCATTTCATAGTCGATGTCCTATCGGGTCCCTGTTAAATGAATCACCCCATCTTCGTCTTGGCTTTCGATCGTCATTCCTCATCAGTGTTGCTAGACGAATAGATGTTCTTCCATGCTTCCATGGATTATAAGGTTTCTTTTGAAAAGCATGTTTTAGAGGAGACGGAACGAGAGAGAGAGATAGAGAGAAAGAGAGAGAGTAGTTATATTTCTGATTTAACTTAACTTTCTAACTTAAGAAATGAGGGATGCAGATAGTCAGATGCATTTGCATTTTTGCTTGCCACTGGTTAGGTCTTGCGTACATGATGATGTATTGCCTTGCTCAGAATAGCGACATAAAGCGTCTAACGCTTGACCCGTTTACGAGCATCATGCCACCTATTAACCATTCAACCCTGAAAACGAATTGTTTTACCGAACTGGTTTGTAAGTATTTGCACTCTCTAAGTGAATTACTCCTTACGTAAGGCCATTAAATTCTTACAAATATAGGTGTTTTACTCTTCAATACTTTCAACATGGGGGTAGTTTATTGTAACTAATTACTAGTAAAATAATGTTTATGACCAGCAACATACTATCACAATTCTTATTATCATTATTATATCATACACATTATTATTAGTACCTACATACACATGCGACAAACAGAGGTCCGCACTTGTTTTTTTTTTTCAAAAACTGCAAATGTAAGCTAAATTAATGTAACGGTTTAAACAAACTATACCTCATTTGGTTGGCCTTTTATTCTTCTATAATTTTACCTGTCTATATTTGACTTTTAATATATTTACAGGTGAAATTATAGAAGAAAAAAGGGCCAATCAAATGAGGTATAGGTCGTTTAAACAGTTACATTTAATTTAGCTTAAATTTGCAGGTTTTGAAAAAAAATTCAAGTGCTGGCTTCTTTTTTGCGGTATTGTAGTTAGTTGTTTAATAAGAGTTTTTTTTAGAAAAGTCTTTATGAACGATTGCCTACTGTAAATAACCAGTAGTTTTCTCCGTATAAGTATCGCTAGATTGCCCCTATACTTTCTCTTCTATGTTGCTACAAATAATTCTATTTCTTAATAAATACTATCCACTATTTTCTTTTTCGATGATCAGACCCTTTCGCGTCATATGAAATGTTCACTGACATAAAACAGCTTCAAAATGTGTATATTGCTTGCGCTTTCTTAGGAGATGTTCAGAGACGTTTCTACCAACGAATCTTTCCGATATAATTTTCCCCCTTCACGACTATATTTGGTGCAGGCATTGAGATTGATAGTGCGCAACATTGAGTTACGAGCTACGCACCACTTTCAGTTCCCTTGTATTCATGCTATGATCCTTCTATATTTTTGTAATAATACTAGCTTATCTTTGATTAATTAACGTTTACTATTTGAATGCCTTTTTAGGAACTTTCAGGTGTATCTTTATATCTTGTATATGGTTGTATATGACAATTATCCTTTCGTTTTCATGTGGATCTGATTCAGATGCATCTCCAATTAATGCTATTGAATGCGAGTCTGACCCAGTTTGTGGAACAGTTTCGTTCATGACTAACAATCCTTTGAATTTTAAATCATTGATTTCTTTATTTTTCTCCCTCTTTGATCTTTACAATCTTATTAACTCTAAGTTGAAATGTACGATCAACAATGGTATTATCTTTTGATTTATACAAGTTTACACGGTTGTATGTTTATGTCGCATAGTGTTTTATGCTTTTCATTTTCCATTAATGATATCACTTTCTGACTACAAAGGCAAAGTACAGACATTTGCTTTTATGTGGACAGAAAATCACTTACATATTGACAGAACACATCTAAGACTATAACTATGTGTTTATTATATATATATATATATATATATATATATATATATATATATATATATATATATATAAATTCTATGTAGATATTAAAAGAGTAGCGGGACCTGTGAAAATTCTACAGGGGGCTGATTTATATGTAACTTTAATTGATAAAAAAAACAGAGATTACTAAGGAGCCATCAGCTGAAATCCAAACTGAAAGAAAGACATATAAAGAATTCTGGATAAATGTATTAAAAATAGAGTATTGGTGTGCCATTAGCTATAATTGAGACCTAAACTAAAAGTTATGAGGAATTCTTGGTAAAATTATTTATGAAAAAGTAGGTGGCTTAAGTGCCATCCGCTATAATCGAAACCGAAACTAGAATTATGAAGAATTCTTTGTAGACATATTTACAAATGAATTAAATGACTTGATATTGGTATTATTGGTAAAATTAATATAGGATAAGAAATGGAAGTTTATAACAATAAAACAACACGAATGTTAGCGTGACACAGTAAATACCACACACGATATCGTATTAATATATAGACATACTTGGTAACAATATGGTTTCAGCGAATATTTCATTTTTCTTTCATGTCCATCTAAGAAATATTATCCTATTACATTTCTCAGTAATAAATTCTAACAATTAATCAAGAGAACTGATGAGATGGAATCAAACATATATTTCACAGGACGAAAATAATAAAAAACAATAATGAGTTAATGTACATCAAATAGGTCGATAAATGGGACAAGAATACCAAGTGTAGCATCGCGTAATCTTTGCTCCAATCCAGTCATATCCAGTGAATTAACGTACACATAGAATATGTGAAAGGCATGCATACCTCACGAGTAGTTCCGGTTTAATTACGTGTTTCCAAATAGTATTGAATTTCGACATTAAATATACCAGAACGGGTACAGAGGCCATAAACTAGATAACATCATGCATGATTTTACCCGTGAGGATATCAATTAATACACCCAGAAGCGTGACATTTGTGAGGAATGATCTCATATCGATTAATTTAATATAAGATACGTGGCAAATATCAACATAGCACGAATCCAGTATATTATGCATTAGATTAAACACCCCCCAAAGATGTACCATTAAATGTTGTGCTATTACAGTGCCAAATTCAATAGGTTACCTAAGTAAATCTTGTTTGTTATTTAAAGCTTCCATAATAATATTATATACAAAAAAATAATTAGTGCTTTTCTATATTATTTCGAATTTTATGTACAGCTAAACAATTCTGCACTATGGTCCTTATAATAGAGAGAGGTACTTTGCATGTAGCATTGTTCGTAAATAGATATTGGGGAGTATAAAAAAGCTATAGCAATGCAGAACACCGGCTGCTGAATTGATGTGACGTATGAAGAAAGATGAAGAAACGAAAAGCTGATTTGTTTTATTATTTAACTTCGTACCTCCATTTATTTTTCAAGATTATCACAATATAAGTCAGTAAATATGAGCTAATAAATTCATTCATATCCCGTCATTTATATATCATTATATATTTCGCATTTATTAATCACCGATTTATTTACACTATAACTGCAATATTTCTGACACAGAACCAACTACACCCTATAATAATGCTACAACACCCAACCTTTTTCCAAAATCTCTCCTGCTAAATGTATATATATATACATATATGTATATATATATATGTATTTTATACATATATATACACACACATATATATACAAATATATATATACATATATATATATATGTATATATACAAATATATATATATATATGTATATATATATATTTGTATATATATATAATTATTACAAAAATAATTTTTGAATAACTGCTGACAATAGTGTTTCATACTTTCAGGAATCGTCAATGTAGAGTGACACGTTACTACCGTTCGAGAGATTTAAACCCGCCCCTCAAGAAATTCCTGACGCCATTAGTATGAAACAAACCTCACGGCTAATCTTAACTGCGAATAAGATAGTAGAAATTTTAACATTTATATTTCCTATATCGAAACTTCCAGTAATAGTGGTCTTACGATTATAACATTATGATGTATGTATGCGAGCTTAGTTGACTGACTTTTTATTTCGACGTACAGTGCTCAACAATAAGAAAGCGGGTTTCTTAAAGGGCTGACACACCCACCTACACATACACAGTCACACACACAACCACACACAGACACCCCACACCCATATATATATATATATATATATATATATATATATATATATATATATTTATATATATATATTATTTTATTACCGTTTTATCTGTTTGGTTACACATGTTTCAGCTACCGAATCTTTTCAACGATCCAGTACTGTCGTCAGACTTGGGCAGAAGTGGTTATTATGATTTGTAAAGACATAAGTTACTGGATTGTTAATACGATTCGATAACGGAAACATGTGTAACTAAACAGGTAAAACCGTAATAAAATAATATATATATTTGCTCTGCAATAGTATTGAGCACCTTCTTCAAGTTTTCACTATTTACCAATTCTGATATATGTATATATATATATATATATATATATATATATATATATATATATATATCATTCAAATACAGTTGAGAAATTCAAATCGTGACAACCGTATTGATGATATATATATATATATATATATATATATATATATACATATATATATATGTATTAGTTGTATACTGTTAACTTGAATGTTAAAAAATACAAAGTGTTGTAAGATTTAAGTTACAAATTTATTACATCTTTTACTAAAATACATTGCCCTTATCTTTTCCATGTTTAATCATAACCATATTACTTTTAATTAATGTTTCTGTTGTTATCAATTTTCCAGCCTTCCCGTAAATTCGCTTTTTCTTTGTTTTATGTCCGTCTTATCTTTTGCCGACATAAACATAAACACACACATACACACACACATGTAAAACAATGTACGGCACTCGTCTGCTTTCAATCTCGCCGTCTCATGTGTTACTGCTCTGATTGCATAAGCAGTGAATTAGTAGCGACACAAGTCGCTGAAGCGACCTAGTTGCTAAAAAATACAGTCATAAATAATGTTTCTTACCTCCTTACGAATTTTTACAATTTTAAACACCAGTTGATTCATCATAAATTTTTTTTTTACTGAATGAAATTGAAATGTTATTTTCACAATATAGCTAAAGAGATGATCTATAATCTGTACTCATTGTTTGAAATTTGGTCAAAAAATGTATGAACCGTGACACTTTTAAGCAGTTCTAAATGATTAAATGTATCATATCACCATATACTCTGTTTGAATTATATATATATATATATATATGTATACATACATACATATATATACACATATATATATCTACACACACACACACATATATATATATATATATATACATATGCACGTTACAACTCATATATAATAAGCACTCTACCATACGTAATATGAAAACATAATGGATGATATTGTATGAGAAGAAAAATAATAAAGAATAAAATACTAATAATACTAATAATAATAATAAGCAAATAAATAAATACGTATTTACTTACACATACATATATATCCGTGGTGGTATATATATATATATATATATATATATATATATATATATATATATATATATATATATATATATATATATGTATATATGTATATATATGTATATATATACATATATATAAAATAGTTTTTAGTCATCGACATACAGTCGTGTTTCGTTGTATCACTACTCATCAGTGCCGCTAAACAAGCATCTATCCCAAGCCGAGGATATACATACACATAAGCATATAAATTTAAAATTAACAAATAAATAATTGGAACTAAATTCTAGATTGTTAGTAAGAATCGGATACTAAAAACATATAAATAAAGTCGGACTAAATACGGTTTAAGCCAAAAAAAAGTAAAGGCAATACACAAGCCAAGCCCAATTTTATAATCTTACTTCTATTAATATTAATATTAATAATAATCATAATAATAAGATTATTATAAGAAACAGGCGCCGAGAATATTCCATTTTTATTTCAAGAGTGAGTATTGGAATATATTTTTTAAGTAAAAAAAAAATTGAAGTGTAAAATAAAGTTTTTATAAATAAACTTTTTTACATACCTGTAAATTGTAACCCAATGTTCTTATGTAAAATTGACGGTTGTTTTTTTTATTGTATATCACGTTTGACTTCTAAGATATATCCGTCATATGTTTTTAAAGGTTTTGGTCCGCTAGCGAGATGGCTGTCATGCGTTTTTCTTAGTCAATCAGAACATGGGAAGGTTTATGGCTTCCATCGACTCCAATTTAGTTAATCAAACTTGTTCGGAATATTCCACTTATGTTTGTAGGTAAGCACAGCATGATAACGGCCGAAGCGACAAGCATCATGATCAGCAGCATCATCATCACCATCATAATAATAATCAAATAATAATGATAAGAAGAAGAAGAGGAGGAGGACGAAGAAAGTTTAATCAAGTAAAATAATAAAATTTCAGAGAAATAGCCGTGCCGCCTAACATAGAGTAACATAATAACATTATGATCTGATAACAATGTTTTTTTAATAATAATAATAATTATTATTATAATAATAATATTAATAATAATAATAATGATTAAAATAATAATATTAATAATAGTAAATCAATATTAAAAAAATAAAATAAATAAAAAATCAATAAAATAAATATTAATCAAATAAATAATTTATATATTAAAATATATGTATAATTTGAAATTAAGATCGGCAGATTTATAGATACAACATAATAGGAATCTGAACGGATTTACGTACAACTCTGCCTCCATTATAAATTTAAAGCGTCACTCATTTCCGTTCATTATTAAAATAATAACTGATATCTTATTCGCTAAATTATAAAAATATAATGCAAATGATGAATGAACGAGGAGATAAAGAGTGAATAAACAGATTAAATCAAATAGAAGATACCTATAATATAAAGTTGAATGTATGTGTGTGTGGGTGTGGGGGGGTCTGGTCACGAATAGGCTCCTATATGGTTGACTATTTAAAAAAAAATGATTACATATAATGACAGAAGATGCATCGAGACACAGGAATGTGTATGTTTGATCTGGCAAACAGTGGTTCATTAAAATTGTGGGACCTGCAATCGCGCCTGGTCCACAAATTATGGAAATAAAAAATTAAAATATAAAAAAAACGTTTACAAGTGTTTTTGATATATATGTACATAAGAATACTTTGATAAGTACGTTTTAACTTAAACAGGGATGGTATAATAAAATGGTAAGGTCTGCGTTCACGCCTGACCTCCATAGGACAGAAATAGGGACCCCATTTAATAAAGACTTTTACAGCCTATATGCGTGAGTATATTTTGATAATTATGTTTCAGTTTAAAGAAATATGGTTAAATAAAATTATTGTGTGCTCGTTCGCGCCTGACCTCCATAGAATGGAAATATGTCAGAATGTTTAACAAGTTTTTTTTTTTAATATAGATCCACAGAATATTGTGATAAGTGTTTCACTGTGAACAGGTGGGTATAATACATTATAGAGTTTATCTATTTTATTTTTACTTTCATCATATTTGCTTTGGTTTTGATACCCCCAAATTCGAAGCTATCTCTTTACAACCCTTCCTTTTCATAACCAAACATACTTACATAAATTAGAGTCCATTTTCTGTAGGCTGTTTTTGAACCCAGTCAACGACGGGTACTTCTGCTAGTAGGTATATATATATATATATATATATATATATATATATATATATATATATATATATATATATATATATATGAAAAATGTTTATATTAACAGCGATGATATTAATGAAAAAACCTTAGGCATAAACCACTCCACTTTACAATTTATTAGAATGAATTAATTTCATAACGTGTTTCCATGACAACACCCGTACTATAAATATTCTGTAGCATATTACAATTATATAAAAAAATTAAATTAGGATACTAATAAAAAAAATTAAATAAATAAGAAAAAACATGAGAAATATAAATTAATACAATTCCTTCGTCCAGACTCGAAAGACAAATGATACCCCGTGAAGGGGTAGCTGCGCGGGTAATTGTGAGGCAAGGGTTGCACAGTTCACAACCACACCTCTCATGAATTGGCACTGTTTGAGTCCAGTGGCAAGGAAAAGTCCAGGATGACTAGAAACAATGCCGAGATAAGCGGAGAGCATATGCAGCAGCTGGAAGTTTCAAATAGTAACTCATTTATTACTGACCAGGTTGAATGTTTCTTAACTTCGGTGATTCAGCGGAAACCGGTGTTTCAACGTGATTATTTCGTACACGACATATATATATATATATATATATATATATATATATATATATATATATATATGTGTGTGTGTGTGTGTGTGTATATATATATATATATATGTATATATGTGTGTGTGTGTGTGTATATATATATACATATATATATATATATATATATATATATATATATATATATATATGGAAGGGTCCGTGTGTGTGTATAGTGTGTGTGTGTGTATGAATATATAAAATAATAAGATTAGCATGTTTTATCGACCCACAGAGCGTAATGTAAAACTGTTAAAAATGTAACATTACACATTGTCTCTATTATGGATTCACAGCACTAAGGATTTAGATAATAATCAATATCTCATCTGCTTCAATTTTACAAAAAATAAAACAACAACAAGTAATTAAAAATAAGAAAAATAAAACATGAAATTGAAAATGTCTACATTTATACATACATAAAGAAACCTTTACAGCTGTCCCGATCCCACCTCAATTTTTGCCTGATGATATTCCAATGTTTTTCTTTCCTATTTAAGGACATTCTTTGTTCTCTTTTTTGTTTGGAAAAATAGATAATTCTTGAAATATAAGGATCTCCACCGTCCCAGTGTAATCAGACATTTAGCTCATATTTCCTGATTTATATTGTTACGTTCATGAACAGTTAAATGGATATACGAAGTTGAATAAAAAAAAAAAGAGCTTCTTTTGTTTGTCAATTTTTGTTCATACATCACGGCAATACAACAGACAATTCCTTTTATTGCGATAGCCTTCTCATACACCGCCATATCTATATTTATCTATTTATCTATCTATTTAATCATCTATCTATCTATATTGATATATATATATGTATATATATATATACATATATATATGCATACATACGAGAAATAGTTAATAAAACATGTTAAAAACACTTTGAAAAAGAGTGAAAAACATATTTAATCTGAAAAGGAAACACTAGATAAGTGAATAGTCCTTAATCCGCGGAGTTTCGAAGAAATACTTTCCTTCTCATCAGAGGGTAGGAATTAGCAAAATGCGGGATCGGATTTTGCATGCAAAAGTATTTGATGAAACAACAAGTAAGCCAAAGATCTTACTTGATAACAAAAAAAAAAGTTAAGCAGAGGGAATATGGTGAAGAATAAAGCTGAACATGAATGGATAGTCTGGTCGAAGATAAATAATCCAGTGAGTGTAAAATCCAAATATACAACTTGTATAACTTGTATAACTTATATATATATATATATATATATATATATATATATATATATATATATATATATATATATATATGTATATATATATATATATATATACGTAAAAAATAAGTAAAAAAAAAACAAGTTTCAATGCAAGGCAAACATATCTATCGGAGAATCAAATTGTGGATGAGTTAAGTAGTTCTTGGCTATGGTTCTAAATAGTACAATTGATGTTTTATATATTTAGAAAAATAATCCGTTAGTATAAATGTAAATGGATATCAAAAATGCTATATTATACTCGTGTGCTATCTCGGAGTTCAAATAAATAAGATTTGGGTTGTTGAACACAGTGGATTAACAAACACAGGCTACTAACATATCAGTAAAAACGAGGAACAAGGGATAAAATGTAATGGGGGGAATATATGTATTAAGGACAAAGGTTAAGGGAGACAAGAGTTATTAAGGCTTTCGTCTGTTAAGTCAACGAAACATGAGAACATTTGCAAAACAAGACAAAATCTCAATTTAACTGGCAATTCTTGTCACCTCCTACATTCCATTCTTTTTCAAGCCTTAATATTACAAGAACAATCTAAATAATATCAATAACCGCTACTCTCTACACTGAATTGGATTTTAAAACTGAACATCTCTAACTCACTTTAAAGGTTTTGTTCATTAATAATATAAAATGATTACGTTGCATTCAACTTGGACCTAAGATCACTGGACACCATATGGGTTCTTTTGCTATCTAAGAAATTACTCTCTTGGTATATTTTTAGATTATTCTCGTATTTTTTTTTATCTTTCTTTCATTGTGTTTTACTTTGTACTCTATTCTTCTGTTTCATGTATAAGACTTTTCGTACTTCTTAAACTTCTATATGTTTTATAGTTTTATAATTTTTATCCCTTATTCCTTTATATATTTACCTCCTTATTCTACCATTTGTTTATCCTGTAATTTAGTTGTTAATAATTTTCATATTTTACCCTTTTCAATGTTATCCTTTATACCTTTTTTTTCTTTTATTATATAACCTATATCTTTATTATTTAATAATTTATACTTAATATAATACTAAATTTTAATCCGGTACAATTTCTAAATATATATAGACCTAGCACAAGTGACCTATTCAGGAAAAAAAACCGTTCCCTTATTATTACTCCTAAATACATATTGCTAAATAGAGATCCACTTTCTATCACTTCTCCTGTATGCTTTCCGATAGTAAATATGCGCAGAGACACATATATTTAAGCCATCAAGGCATTCCTTGTAAACACTTATCTTTACTTTGTAATTCTCTGTAGTTCTCTCATTGCCGTTACCAAAAAGTTTGATATATTGGCATTCTGCTCCCACACAAAATTATTCCGCTACTAATGTTTCCATTTGGGGAAAAGAAATTCATCCCTACGTAGTTATAAGATGGGCACATTGAGTACTTTGCATAGTACAAAAATGGCCGACTTGTAACAACGTGGGGATGGAATTTCTTTTCCCCAAACGAAAACACCATGTTTATCATGAACAAAATTTACCTTTGTTTGAAACATCGAACGGTAATAACAACTGAGAAATTGGTGAGGATGGGAGACATTTATGAAAATATAAAATCTTAAAATTCCCATCCCACTAACGAAACGGCTGTAATCAAGAAATCCAAGATGAAATTAACAAAAGTTTCCAAAGAAAAAAAATGTAAGCCTTGTAACTTCAACAAAGTGTTCTACTATATATGTTCTGCACCTATAAAGTAGATACATTGAGCCTTACTGGAAATTAAGGCGATTGAGTTTTTATCAAAACAATATCCACCCGTTAAATGAAAACGGTATACATAGAAATTAACAATATTGAAAAAAAAAACATTTATATATATATATATATATATATATATATATATATATATATATATATATATATATATATATATATATATATATATATATATATATTGAGGAACAATATTGCGAATTCATAATTAAAATTAAAAATTAAAAAATCGGTTTCACAAGGAAGAACCAGCAGAATCAATAAATTGTACGATCGTTTCGGAGACGATGTCTTTATTGAGATGGACAATAAGTCTTCTACAACAATTATAATTTGGTTTTTTGAAATAAAGTTTCCTAATCAGCAAAAATAATTCTAAATTATCAATCATCTTACTCAATATTTAAATAGCTAAAGGATATACATATATATCCCTATCGAGCTTGTTATATATCTACATTACAACGAGCGCTGTGTTAATGAATTTTAAAATGCATTAAAATAAACTCTACTCTTTAGACTGTGGTTCTAATCCCAATAATATATATATATATATATATATATATATATATATATATACATATATATATACATATATATATACATATACATATATATATATATATATATATATATATATATATATATATATATATATTCTGTTGCCGGGTTCTAATCTATCGATGGTTTAAATCGTGACATCCCGCTCTGATGATTCCCGAAAGAGTGAAACCCTAGTAGCTGTAGATATTTAATAATTAATATAGTAAATAATTATGTCAGTCGCTATAGGAAACCTGATTTTTATCTCATGTGGAGATAATCATATAATGATAAGATAAGTCTGACAGATATTAAAAAAAACATTTAAAAATAAATGTTAATATTTCAACAGTATTTCTCGCGGTTAAGTGTGTCCAAATAGATTAGGTCCTCGCTAATGAAGCCAGAGATTACTTCTGTTGCCGAGTTGGAATCTACCGACCGGTGTTTATCGTAACACCCTGCACTGATGATTCCGGAAAACATGAAATTCTACATCTTTTACACCTCAAATTAAAAAAACTAAAGTTCAAATTAAAAAAACACAACTTCAAATTAAAAAACACAACTTCAAATTAAAAAAACTACACTTCAAATTAAAATACACAACTTCAAATTAAAAAAATCCAAGTTCAAATTAAATTAAAATTTTATTACATGATAGATAAACCATTTATTCTCCAACAGGGAGGTCCTCTTCCCTGAGACATCTAGCGTGATGGCGTTGAACCCGATTACAGAATGCCTGAGACATGGCAGGAGTTACCACTTGGTAGGCTCGGTCGATGGCGGTCTCCACAAGACGAAGACGGTGCTCCACTTTTGTGATATCTTCCGGTTGTGGCACATGTATAACGCTCGGTAGATCCCTCTTGATGACGGCTTTGATGGCTGACCAGGCCATTTCGATGGGGTTGAGAGCCGGGCTGTATGGAGGCAAGCGAATAAACTCCACTTCTGCAAAAGCTGCCTGGTCGTGTAGTTGTTCCACTCGGGAATGGCACGGGGCGTTGTCAATTACCAAGGCTACCTGTCCGGCATCATATCCCATTGCGAAGACAGAATTGAGTAGTTCTGCAACCCATTGGTTGACATCCGGGTGCTTGTAGGCGCCACGCCTGCGGGTGAAGTTCAAATTAAAAAAACTAAACTTCAAATTAAAAAACATAACTTCAAATTAAAAAAAGACAACATCAAATTAAATAAACCCAAGTTCAATTGAAAAGCACGTGACATTATGTTAGAATTATTCATACTCAAACTTTGTAAGGTAATTTGCATAACATCACTTATGCAAATTACCCACTATTACTTGTAGTTGCTCGCAACAATAAAAAAAGAAAAGTTTCTAACAATTAGCATTACAATAATTTAAAATATGGAAAATAACAATGGATCTCCGGTAGTTGTGCGATCAAGTAGAGGAGTCAAGAGAGGCACAGTACGTGGTCAGTACAAACGCAATCGAAATTCTCCTAAGCGTCGGATTCTGGAAGCCGCTCGAAATAGCAGGGACTGGACAACTGTCGCAGAGAACTGTGGGATAAATAGGAACACCGCGTACGCCTGGGTGAATAAACAGGCCAAGGGGCAAGACGTGGAGGATAAGCCGCGGGGTGGAAGGCGACATGGGAAAGTGAATCCGGACATGGTCAACAACATGCTTGATATAATCGGAGAAGATCCTACCATCACTCTCAAGGAGTTGGCCTTGAAGATTTCGGAGATGCATGGAATCAACCCCCCAATCAGCGTTACTACCATAAATAACCATCTCGATGGTAGACTCTTCACTGTAAAACGGGTTCACAAGCAAGCCGAGAATGTCAACACTCCGGAGAATAAGGTAAAACGTCGTATCTATGTAGAAAGGGTTATGGCCGCATTGGGATCTGGTAAACATGTGGTGTATTTGGATGAGTCAAACGTGAACTTATTTTGTACTCGGACAGTTGGACGATCCGCGAGGGGCCAGAGAGTGGTGCTACATGTTCCAGGCTCGAAAGGTCCAAATATTCACATGGTTGCTGGTATTAGTCAACAGGGACTCATCAACTTCACCCGCAGGCGTGGCGCCTACAAGCACCCGGATGTCAACCAATGGGTTGCAGAACTACTCAATTCTGTCTTCGCAATGGGATATGATGCCGGACAGGTAGCCTTGGTAATTGACAACGCCCCGTGCCATTCCCGAGTGGAACAACTACACGACCAGGCAGCTTTTGCAGAAGTGGAGTTTATTCGCTTGCCTCCATACAGCCCGGCTCTCAACCCCATCGAAATGGCCTGGTCAGCCATCAAAGCCGTCATCAAGAGGGATCTACCGAGCGTTATACATGTGCCACAACCGGAAGATATCACAAAAGTGGAGCACCGTCTTCGTCTTGTGGAGACCGCCATCGACCGAGCCTACCAAGTGGTAACTCCTGCCATGTCTCAGGCATTCTGTAATCGGGTTCAACGCCATCACGCTAGATGTCTCAGGGAAGAGGACCTCCCTGTTGGAGAATAAATGGTTTATCTATCATGTAATAAAATTTTAATTTAATTTGAACTTGGATTTTTTTAATTTGAAGTTGTGTATTTTAATTTGAAGTTTAGCTTTTTAATTTGAAGTTGTGTTTTTTAATTTGAAGTTGTGTTTTTTTAATTTGAACTTTAGTTTTTTTTTAATTTGAGGTGTAAAAGATGTAGATTCTTTAACCTGTTGTATAAACATGCGGACAAATATAATATTCTCCGGCGAAAATGGGTGATAAGGTAGCGGGAGAGGGTTCAATAAACGTAATATCCACGACAAACCAACCAACCCTTGAAGCAAAAGCATGTTTAATCAGAGGTACGAATCTCCACAATTCCAGAAGCTTTCCGAAGCCTCGTACCGTCGCTCAAGTCTCTGAACTCTGAAAGCTAACGCTGAGGGAAAAATACGGCTAATGGTCTGTACGCAAACATGTTTACAACGTTGTCGCTTTTTCTAGATTCCCTTTCCCTTGTAGGTGGTCGCAGAAGGTTAAGAACTCCAACAATGTTTGCTTCTATGGGTTGACGTTCATAAAAAGCCGGCGCGATCGCAACGCCGAGATCTTAGTTGGGTGGCAGGATGGGTTAGGTTAAGAGAGTGACAGGAAACAGTAAGCATCTGGCTTGGCTTTGCAAATGGTGTATGTAGGTTTCCTCTAGCTAGGGCCAATGGGAAAGAGAAAGGAAATACGGTTAATACATTCCTTGGGATTCTTTCATTAGTTTCACAAACAACCTGGAAACATTCAGAATATATACATACTAGTAGTGGTTATCGGACATTGCCCGGGTGTTAAATACTTCGAAAAATATATGAATATCATTGATATATAATTTAATCTGAAAAAATAGCTATTACAAATGTGTTCCCGACAGTCAGTAATGCAAATGAAATATGGAGGACATAAACTAAGTGTAGTAATTTTTATTACCTTGCCCTTCGTTTGTTCTGTCCCAAGTCCATGAAGGGAAATCTTTCTAGAGTAAGGGCAGATATTATTTCTGTCTGAGTCTCGCGTGTCGACATTTTTGTAGCTGGAATATTTTTATATATAAAGGAAAACGACCTCGTTCTTACATTGTTCTCGTTTAAATGCAAGGGAATATAGGTAACGAGAATTAATTGCATTAGAATTTTTAAAAGCAAGACAACGATATTTCTCACGGTTTACGGTGGCCGTCTGGATTTTTTCCTTGCTATTAGAGTTAGATATGACTTCGTTGCTGGATTCGAATCTCCCGATTCGTGATAATCGTGAAACTCTACACTGACAATTCCTGAAATGGTGGAAAAACTAGTGTCTGTCGGTATTTAATAATTATTATGGTAAATAATTTTATAATATATATATATATATTTATATATATATATATATATATATATATATATATACATATATATATATATATATATCATTTAGTTATAATCATCAAGTCCTTTTAAGAATCATTAAAGATACACATTGTCCTAAAAATACTCTAAGACAGTCAAATAGCGTTCATACACTGTTCAGTAATTAAGCTCTTTCGAACACTCTAGATTGTCTTATGTATTCGCCCGAATTCGACATTTAACAGTTTTTAATCTTCTTTCCGAGAACTTCTTTGGTGCCCTGAGATAAAGGCGAAGACGATAAGGCAAAATATGTATTCCTGGCTAGATCCGAATCCCATCATTCTTAGGACACGTCACCGCTACACTAAGGTTGCGTAAGTATGAAAATCTAAAGTGTATTGGCATGAAAATAATTATGCTTATTTATAAAAAAATAATATATTAGTCCTCGTGCGAAAGAGCCGGTCACAGATTTGTTTATTATTATTATTATTATTATTATTATTATTATTATTATTATTATTATTATTATTATTATTATTATTATTATAATGATAATAATAATAATGATAATGATAATGATAATGATAATAATAATAATAATAATAATAATAATAATAATAATAATAATAATAATAATAATAAAGACTTTCGCTGGAGAGGACTACTATTGATCGTAACCAGTTATACACTCCTTTGAAAATGTGCAGCTCTATTTTTCTCGGTATGTACTGAATATTTGTTAATGAAATCTGTAAGAAATATGTTCCTATTTAAATTTTAAAGAGTTTCTATTCTGAATGAAATTTAAAAAGATTTAATCTAACAAAGTTATTTTAAAGTTTTTGTTGAAAGAATTCAGATTTTCTAATTATTCAGACCTGTATTACAAAGAGGAATTAAAAAAAAAATGAGTTGTGGTGAAACAAAGAGCATATTCAGGTCTATAATAATACAAGGAGGGGTTTCAAAAATGAGTTGGATGAGGAAAAATACAAACTGAAAAAGAGAGAATAGTCAGACATGTAATAATACAAAGTGGGGTTGCAAATATGAGTTGTGGGGTGAGGAGCAATACAAACGCAATTAATGATGTAGATATAAAATTTTCCATGATTGATTTTAAAAAATGCAACAGAATATACATTACATAAAATAAATCCAAGGTAATATTTGCGTCAGCTTAAATTAAATTTTCATACCTTACTTTGTAAAATTTATAAAAGGGCACTTTGAAGATAAATACATTTCAAATTGAATCTTGTACCTTTATTTTTAAAGCCTATAGTATAACATTTTGTTTAACAATTTTCATGCCTTGGATGGAATGATTTTCTTACTTGTATACCATTATATTGTATCTAGTATATATATATATATATATATATATATATATATATATATATATATATATATATATATATATATATATAAAGTATATAGTACTGATTTCAAAAGTACCAAATGAATAAAGGATAATATGACTTGAATGCTCTCAGCTAAAATCTGAGCCTATTCTATATGCACAGAAAAATAATAGAACGCTTTTTTGTTAATTGTAAAAATGCACATCTGCGCATGTGTAGTTGCAACACATTTAATCAAGTCTCTGAATTTTTTTTTAATTTTTCTCCTTTAGTAAGTATTTTTACAGGCTAAATCAAATCAAATTTGTTCCTCATGTTTCCATATCATATATATCAATTTTCAATCTTAAGATCAGAAACTGACAGAGTAGCCTGGTAGAGACCATTCCGCAACACACATACATTATTTTTCTTCCTCGTTTTGCATGATTATGTTTGTGTTTCTCACAACGTTATTCCTTTCTGTTTTATCGCTTTATTTTCTTCCGTTGCTTTAGACAAAATACTCACATTCCCCACCTGGCATTTTTTAAATGGCCCCTAATTTCTGCGGATATTTATAGCTTTAAATATGCCTGCAGAATGATGGGCGTTTGCAGGAAGTTGTGTACAGGTTAGAGATGTTGTCAATAAAATCTACTAAATATAGTGGAAAATAGTTATTGTGTATTTACAAAAAGGTGAAATATAAAATTTACATAATTAAAATGCCAGACGTTTTGTTAGTTACACACATAAACAATTTAAGATACGCTGACTACATTCTTTATCAAATCATTTATTTTATTTTACGATGCTTGTTTTTAAATACCAAATTTATATATATATATATATATATATATATATATATATATATATATATGCCTATATGTATACTGCTGATCAAAAATTTAAGACCACTTCAAAATATTTAAAGAAAACCATTTGAGGATAGATTTTAAACTTTTTCGATTTAAGTTTAGTAGTACTACAATCTAAAATATTATGGAAACAAAAATGTCAATTAAAAAAATATGTTACTATGACCTAAGCAAGAAAACTAAGTTGAGCGCTCTCGAATTGTAGGATTCCATAAGCAAGGTTTTTCACAGCGAGCGATATCAGCTAAGGTAATTTGCAATAAAAATTTTATTTGTTACTTTCTAAAGAACACTGAGAACTATGGAAAAGCAAAATCTATTGGAAACCCCTCCCAAATTCTCCTGCAATAAGGAGGAGAATCAGACGGGTTATTATGAATTACAGAGGACTTTCTCCAAGTTAAATTAAAGCGGTTGCAGATGCTGATTACAGTCCAATAAACATAAGAATACACTTACAAAGAAAAAGCCATGGTAAATAAAAACCATAAACAAATTCCTCAATTGCTTCCACCTCACAAAATTGACCGCTTAATATTTTATCGCCAATATCAAACATTGGACGTTGAGAAGTGGAAGAATGTCCTGTGTTCTGATAAGAAAAAAAATCAATTTTGATGGCTTCCAGCAATGTTGGCATGACAAAAAGATGTCGCTTGAATTTTTTCCATCTTGTATTCAACGCCCTGAAAAGAAGACCTTATAGCTTATGAATGGGTTTAATTTAAATTATTAAATAAAGACAAACAACGCTTTTTGAAATGATATATAAAAGTTTTATAACGAAATCTTATTTGAAGATATATCATTTGAAATCAAAATGAAAAATGTGGCAAAAACTTTTTCCTAACCTATTACAATTCGTTAGCAAGATTTATTATTTTTTAAACAGCGTAAACTTGAAATAAAAGATATTACATAAACGTGCTTCTACCTAATACTAGTAATAATAATCGTAATACTAAGAGAAGTCGTAGATATACAGTAGTATAGATTCAGAGTTATTGCGCTTAATAGCATATACTGTGGTCGGATACGTTTTGGGATAACACGGAGCTGATAGAGGATATAAATGCTTAACAATGAAACATACATTAAACAATAATAAATTAAATCAAATACAACACAACCATTTACGCAGTTACTAAAAAAAAGTGTTTAATATGCAAATCGTTTCAGACATGACAGTAAGTCGCTTGGTATAAACAGTTAAAAAATAATCCATTTGAAGGTCAAAGCATAGCCAACGAAAAATGTAATATGGATAGATTCCAACAGAAAAAATATGTCTTCCCCAATTGGTCAGAAAAATTATTAGTTGAATGTATGCATAAATTAAAAAAAACGAAAGAAATAGAGAGTTGTTGAAAGAAAAACCAAGATCCAATTTCCACTTTTCGTAGAAGACTTAGTAAAGAATGTGATGTACGACTTTATCTATCGAGGTATACTGAATTGTTGCCCTTTGTTTTAGCCGAGAAGAATTAGAGAATATAATAGAATAAAACCAACTGAACATATCCTATAAAGCAACGCCATACAGAACAAGTGGATATCTATCTTGTTTCTATATACTTGAAAGATAGAAGACCGACACTAGTCTAGAGTAAAGAATAATGTGTAAACATTGGGAATGACTTTTCGATAATGTTTGATGCGTTTGAGGTTTGCATTCGATTACGGACCTGGAGATACAGTCTGCAGCGATGAGCCACTTCGTCAAAACCTTTAAAGGTCCGTAGAGAAATCACATTTATTATTTAGAAGTGAAAAACAGACTCCTAGAAGCAGTGGTGAAATATGAGTATCTGCTGAAACAAAGTTGAAAGAAGAAAGCTTATTATCGTCATGCTACGCGTCCACTTGACTCTGCAAAAACAATACTGCAAGGAACTGCACAGGGTAAACTATTTAATGAGAAAACAGTAAACACATATATGTGAGAAAATTTTTTTACATAGTCATATTTACGAATATAATGAATATCCAGATTATATTTTAATTTAGCTTTAAACCCATTCACGTGGTCTTGATTTGCATCCATTTTTGTGTAATGTCTTGTAGTATGTTCTTATTATTTCACTATTCGCTTATTACATACACCCATACTAATGGGTGTAGTATGGGTTTTATTAATACGAGTGTATTTCTCAACGCAGTGATCGATATCATATTTGATAGAGTGGTTACTTTTTCATTCGGAAATGCAGCACACATGAAATACGTATTTTTCTCGTTTAATTCTCCAAGGCAAAAGCGATGAAAACGCCCAGCCCGTAATCCAAGCTACTTGCGCAACTTCTGTCTAGTGACTCGAGATTTTGACACCTGACTCACGAATAATCCATGAATACGTTTACTGCTATATGATACAAGAAATTATACCAGTACTCTCAGGAAAG
Organism: Euprymna scolopes; assembly: GCF_053919585.1. Classification (NCBI taxonomy): domain Eukaryota; kingdom Metazoa; phylum Mollusca; class Cephalopoda; order Sepiida; family Sepiolidae; genus Euprymna; species Euprymna scolopes. The sequence continues at coordinate 78,274,986 of NC_136509.1, forward strand.
ACATTCTCAAATATAAGTTTACTTTGGCAGGATCTGCTCGGTAACGCCTGTCCTGCCTTATTAAAGTTTAAACCAGCTTACAAAACCTAATATGTGATGCCATGTTCTCCTCCCTGCAATCTGTTTGCCACAGAAGACATTGTACGAGTCTGTCTCTGCTCTGTCATTACTTTCATGGCAAGTGTCTGTCTGGGTGCCAATCTATTTTTACGTATTTTCAAATTATAATTAAAAAAAAACACTCGATAAACACTTTCCCCCAATTTTTACTTGTGCAACAAGATCGAAACGAAGATTTAACGAATAAGGCTTATTTTCTAGAACTGGCGCCTGTAGAATACTATTTCACTGATTTGTTTTCCGGCCGACGAAAGTTTGGAAGCAAGTTCTTGTTAAGTCGTTCCCTTTAATAATGAAACTCCCACCATTAACGATTACTAAACTACACCATTATATTCGTTAACCTTTATTCTCGAGTGGAATTCTAGCTTTGATAAGATGTGACTCCCTTGTAAAAATGTTTCACCTTAGCTGGAATGCGGAACAATATGCCATAGAGTATTAAAACGACACAACACGTGATGATAAAGATATTTGCTTCAGGCTATCGATCAATCTTCTCTATCAAGTTTACACTGTTGCACAGGCAACAATAGGAAGTCATTCCATCACGACGGTTTATGCGCTTCTTCGCATCAAGTAATAATAAAAGCTGAACTTTTTCATCTTATCGTTCCATCAAAAACTGCATTTTCTCGTTTCGCACAATGGTAGATTAAACTAACATCTGCGCAATTCTCCTTTGTCTTGTGATTTCTTCAATAACTACGGGAAATATCATTCGCTCTCTTTACTTCATATATCTCTTCTTCAATTTAAGCACACACACACTCACGTAGATAACCATAACACTGACACGCACAGAGACGCACACATATATAGAGTTATGTAGATGCCCTCACATATACACAGAAAATCTCTCACACACACACACAGACACACACACAAACACACACACACACACACACATATATATATATATATACATATATATATATATATATATATATATATATATATATATATATATTGAAGAAATGGACATTTAATCAACTTTTTTGGAATTTCAATTTTGGGATTTAACCGTAATTGGATATTTTACTCTTCACCACACCATCCATTGACGTGAAATCACTTTTTTTCTTCCCCCTATTCCTTCTGCTTAACTTTTTGTTACCAAGTAAGGTCTATGACTTACTTGTAGTTTCATTAAATACTTCCGCAAGCAAAATCCTATCCCGCATTTTGCTAAATCCTACTCTCTGGTGAGAAGGAAAGTATTTCTTCGAAACTCCGCGGATTAAGGACTATCCACTTATTTTGCGCTTCATTTTTTTAATTAAATATGTTTTCAACTTCTTTTTCAAAGTGTTGTTTAACATGTTTTATTACCTAGCTGTTTTTATATATATATATATATATATATATATGTATATATATTTTATACATACACATATGTACACACATAATCTTCAGTAGTACACAGCTGACAATCAGATCCAAATACCTTTCCTGTTGTTCCTTATAACCTTCACTTAATCAACCTATTCCTGAAGTAAACTCTCCGCACTCATTTTTAACTCCTAACTTATTTTGTTCTCTTCTGATTGCTAACGATAATAGTCACTATATTAACCACCCCATAAATTGTCCTGATACATAGCCGACTTCTTAAACCACTCTCCAAATATATCCATGACAATACGAAATATCCATAACCACACGAATTCTAGCAGCATTTTTAAAATCTTATTTTAATATTATAAATCATACAATTAACAGTCAAGGAATACCCTACAAAACCTATCTGTAAATTGGCTACACATTTACGCTAATTAAACTCCGTATTTCAAACCATATCTATTCATTAACGAAGATAATAATAAAGGTACGACGCTTTCTACATTAATTAAAAATCTTAGGCTAAAAACGTAAGCTCTCCATTTTATGGGCAATACTCCAAAAAACTTAAATCCCACACTGATGTAAGGAATAACCTATAGTGTGAAGATTGTTTTTTTTTATATTCTAAATAACAGCCTGTATTCGCATTTGCATTGTCAACAAAACAGCCTTAATATTGCTCACACTATTAAATTTATGTATAACATCATCCACTTGTTCCGCAACAGCTATACTCGTTGCATTAATAATGATTTTCTCTAGTGTGTCGTTTGCGATTGTCAAGTAACGTTCAGGTTTTTATTTCAGAGTTTTAATTCCATTTTCCTCCACTGATTTCTTGTAGAATAGTGTTTCTTTATTTATCAATACTCCAGTACAAAACGATTCCCAACATTTTCATTTTGTATTGCATAGGCATTTTTATTGTTGCTTTTGCTCTATCAATGTTGGATGTATCCATATATACGATTTAAGATCTATATTAGGTATGAGAAGGTCAATAGCCTTAAAATCAAAGAGCAAAACATTGGTAAGGCTGGATCCAAGATTAGATTATATACCACCTCTTAAGAATTCAAAATCTTGCATTTTTGTTGTTATAAGGCCCTTGTGGGAAGTCCATCTAGCTGTTTATATTCCTTACTCATCAGTTGAAATAAAGACGTAGGAATTGAAAGAAAAATAATCCGGAGCTTATGATGCTGAAGATGTTTGTGATGATATCTTCATACTCCTTTGTTGGTTAATCTCCCTCCTCCTTTTCAACATTTTTATGGCATTTCCATCAATTGGTCCAGGCTGGAATGTAGACTTGGACCTTATTTTACCTCTCTGGTCTTTTACATATTCACGTTTTTTTAAGATGACCCTGAAATATCAGATTTTATTAACGTATAAAATAAAGAATTATCTTACATGTAAAATAAAATGGGAAAATGGCTTCTAATATTTACTTTCACTGTAGAAATTCATTCATTTCAACA
>NC_136509.1:78282933-78320433 GCF_053919585.1 Euprymna scolopes
CTTAAAGTTAAAATAAAATGACCGAAAAATGGGCTGAAATGACTTAAATAAATAATAAGTAAATGACTTCGAATGACTTTAATGAACTTAAGGATGAATTGAATTACGTTAAGAGTTCCTTGTATTCTTCAAAAATAAGGGGGATTCTTCAAAAACAACTTGAATGATCTGGAGAACGACTTGAATGGATTTGAGACTGACTGGTTGTAAAGTGGGTAATCATTTTACATTAAATTAATACAGAAAAATTATACCCCCACTTTTATATCACAAAAAATATTTGATTTAGGGAATTTGAAACGTTCTATTAGCAATGTGGCCAAGGAAAAGTTACAGACATAAGTACAGCCTGTAGTAAGAAGAGATAATACACTTTGATCTTGGCCAAAAGGGCAAGAAAAGGGTATTTATTTGAACCCCACCGAGCAAATTAGACACAAGGCTGACTTCTAATGTGAGGAGTGAAGGGGAAATGGGGGCCAAATTCCCGGGGAGTAGGGGAGCTGGATAGTGACAATTGGTATGAAGGGTGACCCCTACATTGACCAAGGTCTTATATGTGGGGCTGTCGTCATATATGGTCTTTGCGTGCAGTATCTGTTGGATCAGATACTACACTTTGATCTCGGCCAAAAGTCCAAAAAAAGCTTAGAAAGTTAAGAACAGCATCTAATAACAACATACCTTTGATCTTAGCCAAAAAGCCCAAGCACAAAATTGTTACGGACAGCCCGACCGACCGACCGACGGAGTAACTTATAGAGTCGCTTGCACGCGACTAAAACTGCTACTATTTATTTCACATGGCGGACCTTTTTGCTTGTGTGGAAAAAAGACTTCTATAATGCATCAGTGATGTCAGGTGTATAGGATGTTAACTTCGGTCAAAATAGCATGTTCCTTTATACATCGGATTATTTCGATTATCGATTATCGATATTCTCGGTATTTTCGAAGACATTCCGATACAAAAATTTTCTAAGAACAGTAAAGATAAATAGGAATATTCTTCTGAAATTTAATAAAAATAAGTCCAACTGTTTTGGAGTTCATAAAGAATTAACACACGTACAGGCAAAAAAACAAAAAAAAACAGATGTATTTTCTTTTAAATAATAGTAGAGAAAGGTATTCACAAATTTATTATCCCTGCTAGCATAAAAATTACTTAGCCCTGGATTTGGCAAATGTGTGAGATATAAAGAAAAAAAGAATAAAGATTAGAGAGGACTAAAATAAGTTACAGACTATTTTTGGGCAGGCATTTGATATTGTTGTAGAATCTTCCAAATTCAGTATGCTATTCTTATACATGTTTTGAGATGACTGAACAATTTTTATCATTTCCGGTTCAAATAGACAGCTACAGCAGGAATTGGAATACACCCTACTTAAGTCTGATTTTCACCGCGGATTACTTGTCAATCTGGACGTGAGGAAACTTTAAAAGAACGATATGTAATAAACCCATGTTTAGAACTTGAAAAAAAATGCCACAGAACCCTATGCATTTCTTCAGACTATTTTTGAATCACTTTGTAGTTATCGGACATCAGTTTTGGAGTGACATAAAGATTCAAGAAAGAGTCTGTGATGGATAATGAGAGGTGTTGGAGAATAAAAGAAGTCAGAGCACCAGAGTTGTTTGGCCAAAAAATAATTTTATGGATAAGGACCGTTGTGTGGCTATCGAGACAAAAAAGTGTACGGCTTGATGTCAGTGTTGCAACTGTACACACAAGATTTGCGAGAATAGACTAGTTCACAACTCCATCCTTGTCACAGACTATTTGATTAAGATAAGCATCAGGCAGTTCCTCGCCCTCCCTATAGTAAAGACCTTGCTCATTTTGACTGTTTACTAATCTGTAAGCGCAAGAGAATATTTGAGGCTGTCGTCATGAAACAAATGAGGAAATAAAAGAGGCTTTGGAAAGCGTCTACAAAATGCTCACGCAAGAGGATTTCTAATAGAAGTCATGAGAACAGTATAACAAGCCAAATATGGCTGCAGCAGATAACTGTGAGTGAAATCAATAAAAGTTCCTATACTAAACTATTCTGGAGACTAAATGAAATCGCCTCGAATATAGCGAACAGCTTTGTGTGTGTGTGTTTTTTTTTCATTTTTTCTTGAGTGGGTCACTGCGTATTAACTGAAGGTTTAGTCTGTGTAATTGAAGCTCTCTCTGTTTATAGTGTTAAACTAGGCGTGTTATTTTCTTTTTGAATTTAATACGAAAATGTAAAAGTTTAGGAACTTAATGAGTCCGGCGTAGTGACGATTTTTGAAGATAACTCTGATGTATATGTATTGCGGTTTAAAGAGTTTTTTTTTTATAGCTTTGTCTCTTGATTTTATATTTTGTTTTGCAATTGAATGCTGAAATGTAACTGACAGCTCCCAAAACTAATTATTCCCGACAACACTTTAAGTAAGTGTAATTATTCCTAAGTAAATAGATCGGTGAAATACAACCGGGTTGTTAACACAGAGAAGACGTTTAAATGATTTTATATCGTTGTTTATTTAATGTCTAGATTTATTTAGCTATACTCATAAAATTACGGAAATTGAAGGATTTTATTACTTATTTTTATGAGAATATGAAGATTTTTAGACTCTGCTTCTCCCTTAATTCTCGTTTTATGGTAAACAATAAAAACACAGCTCTTAAACAAAGCGGCACCTATTTGAAACCGATAATCTGTGTTGCTAAATGTTTACGTTGTCCGAGAACAATATTCGTAAAATCTTTCATTAAAAATTCACATGTGTTCCCTTTATGGGACCAATCAGGCTTCCCTTCGTATTGCACCTCCGACATAAACACCCAGAAATCCGCCCCTCTCTTCTCTCATCCTCTTCTTCCTGTTTCTCTCGCTTTCACTCGTCATCTCTCGAGTATATTTCTTTTTAATTCTATATAGATCTTAATATCTTAATTAGAGTCTGTGCCTTTGCGTTCACTAAAGAATAACATCTTATCAATATTTACTTCTACTCAAGGAGCCGCTTACTTAGATGCAAGGATATTCTGTTGAAAGATAAAACCATCTCACGAGGATATGATGAGGATAGATTGATGATATTTGTCAAACATATATTACGCATTGTTACGATAACATAACTTATCGATCTAAATTTTGATAAATACCACGTTATAATCTTTAGGTAAGCAATCTAGTTGTGTCGTGTTCCACATACAAAACCCCTTTCTGAAGAAGTTATGTGTGTGTACATACTTTAGAAATTGTGGTTAAATAGACTTTTTAAATTTTAAATTTAATTGCAAATATTCAACTTAGAACATGAATTCAAAATGTTTCTGTTAGTTTTCAGGTATTATTTATTTATCACTCGCTGCGAGACCCGACATTACCCGGAATTTAATACTGATTAACGAATTCTTTATGTATAGTCAGGTTCACTCTCCCCACAACAGTCATACTTATATATAATGGATGAGAGATATTGTTTTTATAACACCTGTTATAAACGTATAAATAGTATTATTATTGTTTAGCCAGAGGATATGATATCGACGTATAAACTGAGCATGTTGTATAAGCGCGTTATCACACGCGTATTTATTACAGTTGATATTTACATAAGGTACCATTTTTATAACAAGAATAATATATGCTGCATACTAGTCTTTCTTCAAGAGTTATTCTATTTTCACCGCTAAGCTCCGTGATGAACCATGAAATGACCAACATCATAACCAATTGAGACCTCTGTTCTTTCTTCTTTTGTGAAACCACCGAACAGCACTTTATATTTATAAAATATAAATTTATTTCAGTTGTCTCAAATAGTCTCCACAGGAGTCTGGATTTCGTCTACATGCTTATTCTTCACAGCCTCACTTACTTGCTACAAGTATGTCTCTTCACTCTCGTGACTAAACTTTCCGACCTGCTGACCTCAGTATCGTTACATCATCATTCAAAAAACACACATATGCCTATGTGTTACCTTTCCACGCCTGCCCTACCTAGGTTATTTTGTTTATTTAATCTACCTAATTTATGTAAAAATCCTCAGCTAAAACCCATTGCAACACTTTATTATATAAACAATAAATAACTCCGAATCTAAACTATTTAAGAACATCATTGAATAGATAAATACATAGATAGATAGACAGAAAGATCCATCATAATTAATTAACTTTTAACAATGTTAATTATCAAACATTTTACACTCTAATGATTTATTATAATCGAAATCCGCTCCTTTTTGAATCAAGCTGATTGTTTGCATGTTCAGTTAAGGAAGCAATTGCAGTGCCAGGGAGAATCTTCACATACCACTACGCAGTGATTTAGTTAACAATATATTGTGCTATACATTGCACTGTGGAGAACCCGTTGTTAATTTTTTAAACTTATTATATATATATATATATATATATATATATATATAATAGTTTATATTGACATTTAAAATGTAACAGTCAAGTATCATGTTTCAATTGTGCTCTAAACAGAAGTTAATGTCCCACGAGTTCCTGTCATATCGTACAATCTACAATTGATTTAATATACGTATATTTACTGCGTATACGGTGATAATTGCTTGAACAGAAGATTAAAATAAAAAAAAAGTCAAGTATCATGGTACAATTTTTTAAACAGAAACATACATTTAAATATGGTTTCCGTTCTGCAAGATCTACCGCAGATGTGCTGGCGGTTATATACCATAGGATTAGTGAATCTCTTGACAAAGGCTTCCTTTCTAGGGCAATTGCTCTTGACATATCAAAGGTCTTCGACAAGGTATGGCATAAGGGTGTACTTCACAAGATTTCCAGCTACATTATAACTGGAAGTGTTTTCTCAATCATTAAATCATTTCTCTCCGATAGGCTCATAAGAGTAGTGGTAGATGGACAAAAATCGGAGGCGTGCAATATAAATGCTGGAATCCCTCAGGGGTCAATCCTGGGCCCAACTCTTTTCCTCATCTACATCAATGACCTCCCTAAACACATAACTCAATCATTTGTTGACATCTTTGCTGATGACACGACCATCTACGGCAACAGATCAAAGGCTGTAAATGACAAAATTTTCTCTGATTCTCTCTCCTCTGATCTCGAGTGCGTGGTTCAGTGGGGGAAGACGTGGCTGGTTACCTTTAATGCATCCAAATCCAAACTTCTATTCTACCATTATCAACGCTCTGATCCCCATCTGGCATCAATTGTGATGGATGGCTCTCGTCTGGGTGAGGCCCCGTGTTTTGACAAGCTTCTGGGTTTGACCTTTACTCCTGATCTGAAATGGAACACGTACATCAAGACTGTTGCCAAGGTCGCTGGGAAGATGGTGGGATCCTTCTATCGCTTCAGAAGATATATCACTACTGATGCAATTTTCGATCCAATAATAAGCCAAGTACGTCCAAGGATAGAATACTGTTGCCACATCTGGGTAGGAGCTGCTAAAACAGCCTATCCTGCATTGACAGAGTACAAAATAGACTTCGTGGCTTAGTGGGGGATACCCTTTCCTCTACCCTGCAACCTCTCTCCTACAGAAGAGACGTTGCGAGCCTATCCTTGTTTTATCGTTATTTCCATGGCAGGTGCTCGTCTGAACTCCAATCTCTGGTCCCCTCTCGCCAATCTTTCACGAAAAACACCCGTTTAGCTGAATCCAATGTGAAAAATTTCCCCCACTCTATATCTGTACCTAAATCAAAACGTGGATTCCATGAACAAAGCTCTTTTCCTAGAACTGCACGCCTGTGGAACCCTGTTCCGTCTGCCTGCTTTCCCCCGGACTACAACTTGGATGTCTTCAAGTCCAACGTTAACAAATTTCTAATTAACCGCTCCCTTAAGTAAACACTTCATCAAATCTCCACACTAACGTAATGTACTTGCAATAACCCTTATCACTGAGTGGCTTCCGGGCCTTGATAGTGATGCCAACTGTGTAAAAAAAACGCCCCCTACCATATGGGTGAAGTTCTTGTTGGCTTTATATGTCGGCTCTTTCCGCTTGTTTGATAACAACACTTTTAAAATTCACTTGCGATGTCAGAGGAGTATAAGTAGAGTTTCTCATCACAGTTCGTTTAACTTTGGAAGGTCTTTTAAGCAACGTGCAGTGGTGATTCTGGTGAAGGAAAATTGGATCTTTCCTGTTGAATCATTCTCATGCATTTCATCTATTTATGAAAGTATTCTGATGCAGTAATGATGTAGCCTTCATTCAACAGTCAGCATGCCATTCTTTTGGTGAAACTCTGGCTTCGGGAAGAGTTGTGGAAGTGTGTCGGCGTCTAACCACTGAGATGTGTGTCGACGGTTGTCGTAAATAATCCACTTTTCATCGTGTTGTTCTTGTTGTGTAAAAAGGAAAGGATGCCATTTATCGTTCAATTTGTGAGGGACTACATCATCAAGTTACATATTAATCCAAAACTAATGGTTGGAAATCGCCCTATACACTACGTTTAATTCAGACGTAGATTATCGAATAGTTGTGCGTGGATAAAATTCGATTAAGATTTTTAATTGATCTTTGTCAAAATCTGATGACCGAGCACTAAGCTCAGCGTCTTCAAGACTCTCGTTGCCGCCACGAAATGGCTGAAACCACCGTTGTGATGTATGTTCAGTAGTGATTCCTTGGCCAACGCTTTGTTTATATCGGGGGCTGTTTACACAGCTTTTCGGCCGATCTTGAACTGTAATGAGAAAATTTTGCGTTTTGTTCCATCTTGTATTCCACGTTCTGAAAGAAGACATACTTGTATTGAAACGGTTTTAATTTCAATGATTAGATAGAACGGAAAACGATCTTTTAATATTTATATAAAGTAGAAGTATCATACAGAATACTTTTTGAAAAAGCACCATTCGAAATCAAATTTAAAAATTCCGCAGGAATTTCTGTTAAACCTAATATATATATATATATATATATATATATATATATATATATATATATATATATATATATATATATACATATATATATATGTATATATGTATATATATATATGTATATATGTATATATATATATATATATATATATATATATATATATATATATATATATATATATATATATATACGATTGGCTCACCCGTCGATTTTGACGTATAAGGTTCCGCCATAATTACTAAGCTGCTCGGAAATCCACAGAGATGATTCTTTATAGTAGTGAAGGCATTGTGGAGGACCACACACACTTTCCGGTGTTACTGCTAACGTTTGTCGGTGCAGATGACGACCACAGGATAGAGTAAACAATAGACCGAACCTTTAAACATCAGTGTTCATTCCTGTAAATGCATATCTTAACAAAGACTGGGAGTGCATCTGTCCCAGTAAATGAATGCGACTCCAGATACTAATCTGGACATTTTTAGAACTTGGTCCGGTACATAGAACACCGAACCTTCTCAACTAATCACCCACCTTGTACAGGCCAGGCTCAACATGCTTAACTTCGGTGATCTGGTGAGAACCCACGATGTTTCAGCGTGAGTTTGCCGTATATATATATATATATATATATATATATATATATATATATATATGTGTGTGTGTGTGTGTGTGTGTGTGTGTGTGTGTGTGTGTGTGTATTTTCATTTCAATTCGGTAACATTTACGTTTCTTTAATATTGACACTCTCTATTATCCTACAGCTTGAACATAGACCCTTCGTTTTACTGTGAGCAAAGTAAATTATTTAACTACCCTTTGCTTAATTGACCAACATTGAGGCGCCTATGTATCCCGAGCTACGAAAAACATACGCACCACATACGCAATGATATGAACTTTTAATGTATCATTAAGACCTTCGCTCCACTGACCAGAATCTTCGCACAGTGTTGATTAGCATTTAGTTACGATACCTACCTTTCGCTTCTTCTTTCTTTCACTATATCTAGATCTTCATTCCCTCTCTCTCTCTCTCTCGCTATCTATCTCTCTATCTATCTATCTATCTCTTTCTCTAACCCCACGGCGTTCATCTTGATTAGGTTCATTTTCTAATGGCATTTTGCAGCTTCCTCAAGCTGATGCATCCTCTACGCAAATTAAACATATTCCTTGCGTACAGCTGCTTATATATCTTCGTGAACAAATTAGATGCCGAAAGCGTTTGATAGTCAAATCTTTACGTTTCATTTCACTAACGAATTTTGGAAACGGCACAGCATCTTTTACTTCCCCTGCTGAAAGCGAAAAACCCAGGTTCTCCACGATGTTCCGGACAAACCTGATATCGATTTATTATAAGATAGCTGGCGCAGTTTCAAAGTTCCGACAGTTATATTCCGTTCGTTTCCGAACTATACCCGTTTCTTTTGATCCTTTCTCTAGAATTGCTGAAATATAACAAACATAATTTGAAGAAAGAAAACAAGTATACGCGAGGAAAAAAGGGGCAAATGAAATAATATAGTTGGCATCGAGGAGATATGTTGAAAAATGTAGGTAAAGGTTGTTAGGGGTTTCTGATTTAACCTGGGCACAAATATAGAATTCCAGTATTTTGTGTCCTACATATTAAATGAAACCATAATTAAAGGTAAAAGTGATTCTCCTCTAAGAATCGATTCATCAATTGTATTTCCAATTCATGGATGACTCAATATTACAAGAAGAATTTAGCTGGGACATCATCGTGGATCTAGTCTTCACGAAATTACACTTAAAATATACCTACAAAAGCAATAAGTTATCATTGAAAATGGGTGCACGAAAGCACACAAACACACACACACACACACATATATATATATGTGGGTGTATATGTGCATATATAATATAATATAATATATGCATATAGGAATAAAAATTATAAATAACGTAAGTACATTATCAGTAAAATAACGAAATGGTAATTGAAGAAAATCGTCTTTAGACTATGTTTTTCGAAGCTAAATATTTCTCCTCAGAGGAGGAGAAAGTTCGAAGTTATGCAAAAATAGGTAAAATGCAAATATAGAAAAAAACTGGCTCAATGAGATTAAGATATTAAATAAAATTAAATGGGCAGAATAATATGAGAAATATTAATTAAAAGTAAGTGCATCACATAAAGGTGAATACATGCAGGTAATGTTAAAAAACTTAGGCCACTGTATAAATAATTAAGATCATTAAAGAGACGCCAATATTAAAATATAAATGGAAAATAGAAAATATATGGGTAAAAATGAGAAAGCATGTGAGGAGATAGAACAGTAAACAGGGGATACGAAATCTATAAATACATATATATAAGGCAAATGCTGCGTGCCTATTTTTGTGTGTCCAAAAAAAGGCTTTTTTCGCCGACGATCCCTGGGTCGTTACTATCGATTCGAGATGTCCATATAGCCCCTAGATAATAATATCTAGGATTTGGGAACGCGCGTCGCGTCTAGATTTATTTACAGCGACCTTTACAAAATTATTGCTATTTTGGTTTCTCACATGTCAAAGCTAACACAATGTTCTCGGCAATCGCGCCGGGAACGTCCAGAAGCAATCAGCTTTAATGCAAGGAAAATTCCTTATGTCAGACGATAGCTATTCAATTTGGACAATTCCTTTTTATGGGGAGCTGGTTTCTCCTCAACATCTTGGGGAAACAAACCCAGCCAAAGTTGAGTAAACAAACAAAAAAAAAACCTGCCCTGCAGTAAATGTTAACTTCGTTTCTTCTATTTGACCTCATTAATAAGGTCAAATAGAAGTAGCAATGTTAACTTTATCGCGGGCACCTGTCAATTCAAACATCTCTCCGTTACTATTTCTTTCTCGGCAAACGGTTAACGTCACACTTTTTTTTTTCACACTTTATTATTTTCCAATTGCGCCTATTCTTCCTACTTACCTACCAAAACATTTTTTTAAAACAAAGACCCGGGCAACGATTTTTATTATTCTTTTGTTTTTATTTACCCAAAATCACACATACCTCCAAACACCCGGGCAACGCCGGGTACCCTCCCCCGCTCGTACATATATAAAGGAATAACAGAAATAAAGGTATTAAAAATGATGTAAAAGTGAAGGAAATATAATGATGAAAACGTTTTAAAATAATGCTTAAAATATGTTCAGAAATCAAATCAAATCAAATAAAATGATACCAGTTTCAGTGAAGTTTTCAGTTTAACGTTCCAAGACTGAGAATAGGGCAATAGTTTACATCCGACGCGGTTGAAATTTGTGGAGCATAAAGTTCCCGTATAATCTTCGTAAATCTAGAAAATATGTGCATACCGTAGCAAAATCATTTAAATACTAGTATAATACAGTTAATTTATGTTAAAATAGAAAGATTCAGATGAGAAGTTTCGATAAAACGGGAAGGTTATTAGTAGAATTCGAAGAATTTATAGATTTAAATCCCGACAATACACAGATTTGCGATGGAAGATAAAATCTTGTCTATCGCAGAATGTGCATGTATCAGACCACCTCCAATCAAGGGAGGTAAGTAAAATAATTAAGGAATCCAGCAAAATCACGATATTCTATTATATAAATATCACCTGTCTGTTTAAATATATGTATCTATATTTATATGTCTGCCTAAAACTTTCGACAGAGGCGACAGATTTTCACGAGATCGATCTAATTTTGAAGTTCGACACTTTTGACGACAACTATCGAAAACTTGGTTAAAAACATTAGTTTCTTCACCCTCAATTGCAAACTTTTCTACACCGAGGCGTGTATTCTCTGACTGATATTTTCGATAGCCATCCCCTCTTTTCGAGTGACTAGTTTTATTTAAGCCTTCGCCACTTACGCAATGGGCGCAACGGCAAATACGTCACGTATTTTTTCACCTTATTTTCTTCATATCAGATACGGGTTCGAGCCTGTCTGCCTACTGCAATATCTTTTTTTTTTTTGCTCAACACACACCTCCAAGGTTAGTTTTATATAAAATGCAAGATGAACAATATGTAAGCAGAACAAAAGTTGACCACATGAAAATATAAAGAACACAGATTTAAGATTTAAAATTAGAGAAGAAAATAACTTTTTGAAAGTTGTATTAAAACTTAAAAGATTTTTTTTTAATCTGTGAAAATAATTATAACAGTTAAGACGAATATATAATAATTAGAACCAGCGATAAAAACCAGCTTTCAAAATTGAAGCTTTATAATATATATATATATATATATATATATATATATATATATATATATATATATATATATATAAAGCTGAATGTGTGTGTGTGTGGTTACGAATAGGCTCCTATATCGTTGCTTATTTTAAAAAACTGATTATATATAATGATAGAAGGTGTATCGAGACACAGGAAAGGGCAAGTTTTATCTGGCAGACCGTGGTTCATTAACATTGCGGTGTCTGCGTTCGCACCTGGTCCATAAAGTATGGAAATAAAAAAAAATAGAATTAAAATGAAAACGTTTACAAGTGTATAGATGAACATAGGAATACTTTGATAAGTATGTTTCAACTTGAATAGGGGTGGTATAATAAAATTGTGTGGTCTGAGTTCGCGCCTGGCCTCAATAGAATGGAAATAGGCACAGACTTTAATAAATCCTTTTAATATCTATCTGCGTAAGTATACTTTGATAATTATGTTTCAGTTTGAAGAAATATAGTATAATAAAAGTATGTGGTGTTCGTTCGGACCTAACCTCTATAGAATGGAAATATGCCACAAAGTTTAACAAGGTTTTTTTAATATAGATCCACAGAATATTGTGATAAGTGTTTCAGTGTGAACAGATATGGTATAATAAATTATGGGGTTTATCTATTTTATTTTTACTTTCATCATAGTTTGCTTTGGTTTTGATACCCCCAAATTCAACCCATATTTACAACTCTTCATTTTCATAACCTATCGTACTTTCATAAACCAGAGTCCATTTTCTGTAAGCTGTTTTTGAACCCAGTCAAGGACCGGTAATTTTGCTAGTATATATATATATATATATATATATATATATATATATATATATATATATATATATATATATATATATATATATATATATTATTATTATTATTATTATTATAGTGTTGATTGTGGAGACGAATAATCCGTATAAGGAATCGAAAAATCAGAGATTTTCGTGTATCGGATTCGGTATCGGTATCGCAATCGGAAAATGTGCGCCTACTTGCTGATGCCTTAAACAATTTCGTTTAATTCTCTTTTTTATTTAATTTTTGTCAAAGAAAAATCTTCCACTGCTGGTATTAACATTGATATACATATTTATTGATTTAAACTTCCAGTAAGACTAAAATCTATTGATCACTTTGGTGTGATTTTACGTTTGAGAAAATGTATGCATATTTAATATATGTATTTTTACAGTAATCAGGATAATCTTACCACACATATATATATATATATATATATATATATATATATATATATATATATATATATATACATGTATATGTTATTTTTTTGTTGTTCCAATAAATTCCAATATTTATACGTAAGTGTATTTTTATCTAAGTGCGGGTTAGTAATAATTTTATCTAAATGCGGTTTGAAGATAATGTTGCCTTAATGCGTGTTGGAAAAAATTTTCTCTTTTACTAATTTGGTACCCCCAAATAGGGAACGGCAGATATATTGTCTAAAACATAATATAATTGAAAATATAAAAATAAGACAGTCGCTCTGTATTGCCTGGTTGGAATATACCTTTCAATACGATACTTTTATTCATGCGAATTTTGTATTTATTATTCTATTATATTTGATTAAGTATATAGTAATGATTTTACATTTTAATGGTGTATACTTTATAACTAAATACAAAAAGGGTGTTTAATATGCATATTATTAGACAAAAACTCTAAACTTATAGTAGTACACAAGATGTATGCATGTCGTTTATTTACAGTAATAGACGTAAATAACGGGGTAAGTGAGCATTGAATATTTACTTACATTAGAGATGAATGAGGTTGGGACATCTCCAGTGAAGATCCTCATTTTCGCTACATGTGCTTCAAAATTGCACAGCATTCATATTTGTTCAATATAGACTCCATAACAGTGAAGATATTATCATTGTATCTCTGAAAAAATTGGGTATATTCGGGTTACCCATCACTCGACTAACATTCGTCTCTGCGAAGACGTCAATGTTCATAACGTTAAATGGCTAGTCCACTTAAACAACACGGAAAATGAGGGAGGTATTTTCCTGATTTCTCGATTGCCTATGACGTTACGCAAATTGTTCGCGAACCCACCCGTATGCCCGAATCGGACAGACAATATACAAGTCTCGTTTACCTTTTTCTTACAACTTACCCTGGCATGTGATTATTCTCCATTCTGCCTCTATCGGGATCTTCCGATCACTCATTTGTCTCAGTTAAGATGAAAATAAAATCAGTCCTCTGATGTACATTATCCTACTGTGTATAACTGGCTGACTGGGATAATTTCCGAAAATTTATATCACATATCCATCTGACTGAATTGATAACTATAGGAAGAGACCCCTTTATTCCGTCAAAAAAAAAATCTACAGCTAAAGCCCAGCAGAAAGCCGGGGCTCACTCCAGAATGCGCTGCCGCTATTGCGCATAGAAACCACTATTTCTATTGTTTCCAGCGTAATAGATGTTGCGAAACTAAAGCCATCTTTAGGACTGCCAGCAACCATTGTAAAAGAGTAATAAAAATGCAAGAGGTCCTTATGCTCAGAAGTCAAGTTAAAAGTAGCGGAGTTGCGGTTTGGTGCCCACCATTTTTGGTGAATAACAAACAGGGTCCTGAACAAAAGCTTGTCCCATATAATTAGCATAAGGAATAGACCTGAAGTAATTAGCATATCGAAAGCAAATCTTATTGACATGAACTTAGCAGCATAGTCCACCCTTTTGAGATCAGAGCCGCCTACCCGACGTATAATCTTCTGTGACTGAAAACAAACTAAGCGACATATTCATTTGTGTAAGTGTTATTGACAACCATATGAATAACCTTGATACTAGTGAAGCAACTAGCCCCGACGGACTTCTAGACATAATGCTCAAAAAGTTCCAACCGAAACTAGCTCCTATACTTACAAAGTTGTTTGAACGTTGATTTAAAGAGAAATGCTTTCCAATACATGGGAAAACTTTATCAGTCTATTCCTTATAAAAAACGGCGATAAATCATCTTCCTGCAAGTACAGACCAATCCGCGCTATAAATATGTTGCGTGAAACTCTGATAAACAGAGAAGTGGTCAAAACAACCTTCTCAATGATCTGCAGTATCGGTTCCGTTCTGCGAGATCTACAACTGATATACTAACTTATATGGCACAAAATAAGCGAATCGCTCGAAAAACAGTTTGTCTCGAGAGAAATAGTTCTTAACATATCCAAAACTTTTGATAGTGTGGCACAAAGATCTACTTCACAATGTTCGCCAGATATGGATTAACTGTGAGTATCTTCTCAGTTATAAACTCCTCTCTCTATCTATCTCTCTCTCTCTCTCTCTCTCCCTCCCTCTCTCGGATAGGCTTATAAGAGAAGTAGTTGATGAGTAGAAATCAGAAACTCACTGTATTAACGCAGGTGTCCCTCAGGATTCAACTTCTGGGTCCAAACCTGTTCCTGATCGTCATCAATTATTTCCCATATCATATCCGTGTGTCATTCGTAAACATTTTTGGAAGACGACAGGACAATCTGTGGTGACACTTCAAAGGCAAGCAATGACAAATATCTTTTTGATTATCTCTCCTCTGATCTTGAGAGCATGGTGCAATTGGGGAAACAGATTGTTGGTTAATTTTAATGCATCGAAAACCAAGCTTCTCTTCTTTCATCATAATTGCTTTGCTCCGATTAAAATAGATGGTCTACTCTTGGAGAGGCACTGTGTCTTGAAAGATTTCTCGGACTGACTTTCATTACTGATCTGAAATTGAACACATACATCAAACCACTTGCCAAGATCGCTGGAAAGATGGTTGGATCATTCTACCGCCTCAGTAAATATATGACTCCCGATGCGATCCTCTATCTGTAAAAGAGCCAGGCGCGTCTTGCGATGGAGTACTGTTGCCACATATGGGTAGGAGCAGCTCGGCACGCCTTATCCTCTCTTGATAGTTTAAAACCGGCTTTGAAACCTAGTATGTGATGTTCTTTTTTCTTCCCTGCAATCTCTTTCCGACGTAAGAGACGTCGCGAATGTGTCACTGTTCTATTGATATTTTCATAGTAAGTTCTCATCTGAAATCAAATGTATTATATTCTATTGCCAAACTTTCACAAAAAATACTCGACTAGCTAGAACCACTACACATTATTCCATCACTCTCTATATGTACGTTAATGTAAACCCCAATTCCATGTACACATCTCTTTTCTCCTAACTGCCTGCCTTTGTTACACTGTTCCTCTGGCATGCTTCCCGGCTAGATATAACATACTATCCTCCAAATCTAATGTAAACAAATTTCTGTTGAGTTGTCCTCATAAATAATCAAATTCAACTCAATTTACGTTATAAACAATTAACTCACTATCATCTTCATTCATTAACACTTATCCTCGAGTGATCTGTGGCTCTTGATAAGTGTTGATCCACAAGTAAAAAAATTTCGCCATGATCACCTAGAGTGGCGTTTGATGCGAAAATGCAATGAATTTAATTATATCGAATGCTGATTTAATCAACGCATGTCTCTTTATGGTGTTTAGGGTACTAGAAACGCCTCTATTCAGAATCATTTTTATTATGCGCTTACTCTTGCTGGAACATAGCCTCTGCTTAATTACTTGAGTTTTGACGGACCAACAGATTCTGTCGAGTTTTCCTTGATTCGTTTGCGGCTATGTGCGCATTCTTTTAGGCGGCTTTATTTACTAAAATTATATTTCGTAATTTCAGTGTAAAATTGCTGCGGAATAATCAGAGGGCGTACTACGTTTAAAGGTATACAGCACAATCACGTTGACACACCTGTTCTTGCCAGATTAACGACATTAAGCAACAATGAGTGACCATTTAGGAAGTCTAGGTTCTTTATTACCGGGCTGAGATGTATAAATTTCGATGTAGATATCTTAAGGCGCCTTTAATTCACTTGGAGGAGATGCACTCCCGAATAAAAACCGAATGCAACAAAACATCCTTTACTTGTCTTCCTGAGATAGCCCTTGGATCGACAATTGCAAGAGATGTGATCGCCGACGCTGTTAAAACTGCTCGGATGCTGATGATAATCAAATGCCTATACATAGAGTAAGCTACAAATGCAAGCCTAGTGGAAATGTTTCCGCAAGCAACCTTATTAGTGATGTGCGAAAAAGAGTAGGAAGAAAAAAGTAAGAGAGAGAAAGAGGCCCACTTAAGCGGTTCTCTTTAGTTGCTATTCTAAAATACTGCCGACTGAGAAAACATTTCCACCCCTCGTAGAAAATAAGAATTGGGGGCGATAGAAAAGTAAGCGAGAGGTACGAAGTTAACGAAAATGTATACGCACGTACATTTATAATTTTAATATAAGTTATTTCCAGGCGAGATAAAAAACAAGGATAAGGGACTAAGTATTGTAATCAGCATAGAATTGTTGGGTTTGTGAAAAAAATCGAAGGCAATTTCCCGCAGAACATGCTTTTTTTCTTTCTTTCCTTATTTTATGCTATGTAATTTGGGAGATTATGAGGACAAATATGCATGAAACGTAATTTGGGTTTGAATACAATATAGAAAGATCCAGGAATATTAGGAAAGTGATCCGCTAGCGTTTAGTAACTTTGTATTACCTAGTTCGGGATCGGTGCTAGCTTAGTCGATCCCAACAGTCTGTCTGTTGATGTCTATTAAAGCCTCGCTCCATTGCTATATAACTCTCGTAGAATGAGTTCGCTCACTGACTGTTTAACGTTAACTGGCATCGAATCCATAGAACTCATGACTATCAACTAGGTGGTCGGAGGTTTACTCCCTGATACGGAATAGTGATTGACTAGCCGCACGAAAAAGATGTATTACAACGACAAATCTTGTATGTGGATATATATATATATATATATATATATATATATATATATATATATATATTTCTGTATAATTCTGAGGAAGCTACAGACGGCCAAAACATGGCTGGGTAGCTGAAACAATAATGTAACTTAACAGAAAGATACAGTAATAAAAAATAAAACGTATATATATATATATATATATATATATATATATATATATATATATATATATATATATATATATACTTTAATCTCGCAAATATTTTAATATCCACTTTTATTAAATACTAAGATATCGTCTTGTCTATACTAATTCATAGAACATATTCCCCCGGTATTTCATGATGAAACCTGTGGATGACATTTCCGACAGTGTAAAACTGATGTATCCGGCGTTTATAATGAGTTAAACTCGTAAGATCACTCATCCCTTTTCTAAGAACGCTCTGTAAGTGCCGTATACAGAACGCTGTTTCGTGCGTGTCCTGTCTTCTTAACATGTGCGGATTCTCTTGTAGAATCGTTCCTAACGACAAGGAATTGTCTGCTATCTATTAAAGTTGTAGCTTCAGCTGTTTGATCTTTCATCCTTTTATTCACAGCTGGAGACGAGATTTGAGTTCATTGACCTGTCTTTGCATCGGATCCACCATACTTCTATTCACTTCAGAAAAAGTGTTGACCTCGTCAAACAAAACTGAGGTCATTTTCAATTCACCCGGTTGTTTGACTTTTACTCAACTACTTGGCCCCTACCTATTGAACGTATTGACAAGATGTTGAAACATACAGCGATGTAAGTTTTGATAGACAAACAGTTACATACACTCAATAGATATGCATATATATATATATATATATATATATATATATATATATATATACAGATATCTGTGTACACTCTCCAAATGTATAAGAGCATACGTTTAAATATGTTGTATAATTATACATAGAAACAGACATTACAAATAACTGATTTATCTCTAATAATTATGTATATATATATATATATATATATTTGTGTGTGTGTTTTATTTTTTATAACCGTTTTATCTGTTTAGTTGCACATGTCTCAGTTAGCGAATCGTAATAAGATCCAGTAATGAAGTAACCGAGACGTGTGTATCTACACAGCTAAAACGGTAATAAAAAATATAACACATCTTTGCTCTGCAATATATTGACCACTTTCTTCAGATTTTACTAATTAAAATTATATATATATATATATATATATATATATATATATATGGGGGGAAGGAGAGGCACAAGGACAGAGACATCGGGTATAGTCACTAGAGCTAGGACAACTGCATATTATTTTCTTGTTTGGACTCTCGGGTACATATCCAATGATTTCTTATATGATATGGTTGTCGGTTGCTTAACAGTGTCTTACTGTGTCTGATATATATTCGGGAGTAGAAACCATGAAAAGTATAGTATGTTGTCCTACCCTAATAATCACGTCGGCATACCGGTTTCATTTCACATCATCGACGTTTAAACAAAGTTCAGCCGGGTTAAAACTAAAATCAGTGACCATTAATTATTTCCATGCGTTCTTCACCTTTCCTGACACTGTTTCCCGTCAATATTTGCTTTCTACTTGCACCTAAACCGAAGCAGCGCCGATTTAAGGTCCATGCAGGAAAAGATTGCGCAACCCTTGCCTCACTTTTATATGCATTCATTTTTGCGTTAGTAGCAAATGAACGAGAAGCTGCAAGAAATGCTTGGAAAGTACCTAGCAACTCTCTATCTGCCTATACCGATTATGTGCTACAACAACATTTCACACTCTTTAATTTTTCTCAAGTCACCATTCATTTTCCATCTCACTCGAACTTAAAATTATAAACGTTCCTCTCATATATAGAGCATATATTAAGTTTTTTTTTGATTTTCACTAAAAGACGTATATACAAAAATCTAAAAATTACAAAGTATGAGTAAATGAAAGCTCTATGTTATTTTTAATAGTGTATGTTTAAATCAAAAAAATGCCGTCTTACCTCACACACACGCATGCATGAACACTAACACATACATACTCACACACACACAGCCTAAGAGAATATGCCACAACAACTAAGTCGCTCGGAAATCAAAACAGATTATTTGTTTATAGGTGTGAAGGCTATTTGTACAATAATCAACTCATTTGGTATTACTGTTGATCTCCGTCGGTGCAGATAACTGTTACAGGGCAGAGTATACGGCTGATTTTCCCTTTCCTAGATGCATGTCACCCAGTGAATTAGCCCCCAGATACTAACCTGGAAATTTCTACGATTCCCAAATGGTCACCCATCTGTTACTGGCCAGGCTCAACATTGCTTAACTTCGGCGATCTGGCGAGAACGTATATATATATATATATATAACTACTTAATTTACTCACAAAAAATTAATATACGAAAGTATAGATTTATGCGTAAACTTTAAGTATTTACTTCAAAAGTGCTCAATACGTAGGTAGAGCTAGTTAGTAATTTATAAAATATATATGGCGATTAAGCTACACTGAATATTCGGCGTTTTATCCACTCTAGGATTCCCCAGCCTTATGCGCGAATTCTGTGGTTGTTTATCGTTTTTATACGGTCCTCTTCTATTGAGGATTTAGTTAGCCAATCAGCTTTCTAGTATCCACCGTACCTCTTCCTATCAGCCAATGGGAATGCATTTTATCGGACAAAGGATCTGTTTTAGAACTAGGTTAGTGTTTTTTTATTGTTAGTTTATATATATATATATATATATATATATATATATATATATATGCACATATATATACACATATATATATATACATATATATATATGTGATTGTTTATGTATATTCATGTTTATTTAATTTATTTATTTGTTTATTTTCTATTGTTTTTGTTAGTTTTAAAACTATTTTGTATCGCTGTCCTAGAGTAAATTTTATTTTATGAACACAGTTATTTTCTATTTCTCTTCTACAGTTTAATAGATGCTGGGGTTCTTTAAAGTAAAGGATATCAACTTTTTCATACAGGGTCTGTAATTCGACCAAGTACATTAATATGTTGATTGGGCATTTTCTACCGTACTTTGGTCGGAATTTGAATGATAATCCCATCTTCATGCAAAATAATGCTCCCATTCACATAGCAATTTCAAGAGGTCCCTTGAAGAGCATGATATTCTGTGTTTGGTTTTGCCTGTACAATCTCCAGACCTCAATCTTATCGAAAACGTATGGAATTACATCAAGCAAAAGCTACGCAATGATAAAATTTCAAATTTGGAAGAACTTCGGACAAATATTAAAAAAAAGTGGGATGCCCTTTCTCGGGAGTAATGCTGCAGTCTAATTCAAGTAATTCCCAAATGATTGCAGGCTGTCAAATTGCAGCAGGGCTATGCTACTAAATATAAATTGGTTCATTGTGCTCCTGTTGTATTTGTGTTGCGTTAATGTTCTAAAGTTACATTTAAATAACAATTTTCTATTGTGGTGGCTTATATATATATATATATATATATATATATATATATATATATATATATATATATATATATATATATATTACGACCGGGCAACGGTGGGCGGTATGCGACCAAAACTTATGTTTATTAATGTAAACTCAGACTATGGACTGTTTGTATTTAATATATATATGTATATATATATATATATATATATATATATATATATATATATATATATATATATATACAAATATCTTGTATATTACAGGAGAATATGTTCGATAAGAATGAAGATTACTATAATAAAGCATTAACTCAGGATATCAAGTACAAGATCAAATATATTAGAGAGGTACGTAATGAAGATAGTAAGATCTACTGAACATTATCATCTAATATGGCGGCAAAGAAGAAAAAATGTAAGAGATAAAAATATGCATACAAATAAAAATGAGAATAAAACGGAAAAAATATTACTAATTAAGTTATGAATAAAAGAAACAGCCGCAAAAAAGTAAATTTGATTTAATTAACGTTCTAATGAAAATCATATCTGTATGGAATTTTACCAAATTATTGGTAAAAATATTCTCGTAAAAAATGTATTAAATAATGTAATTAATAAGAACACAGTTAAATTTCCTCCTTAACTGTTGCAGATTTTTATAACATTATAAGTTCAAATAACGGCACAATTAACAAACTAATAAATAATAGTAGAATTAAGAATTTAATAGGAGAAAACGTTAGACTTTAGAATACCTAATGAATGTCCATTAGAAGGCAATTTCTTAATTTTTTAAATTGTGAAATTAAGGGGTGCCTAGGGAAAACTGAATACAATTTCAGGGCTATATATCGGAACCATATTTCGTCAATGCATAAACAACCAGAGATGAAATCGTAATTGAATGATGATCAGGATGAGAAAAAGGATAAGACAAGAATAAATACAAAGAGAACCCCGACTTAATTAGGGGGTATTACTTAACTACATGGAAATAAAATAGAATTCGAATTTAAATAGTCAATATTAGAAAATGCTAGCAAATATAAACCTAGTGAATCAAAATGTGTAACCCATTCTCACTTTAATCATACCGTATAGTGAATTCTAAAGATATTTTTTAAAAAAGTTTTGTTTAATACCAAGCTGTCTTCATACAAATAGATTCCTATTATTACGCCTCAGGCCAGATTAAAATAATTAAGAAATCAGTTGTATAAAATAATTAACTTTGAATTTAACACGTGGTTTAGAATACTAAACAACTGTATATATCAATAAGCCGTTAACTTAACATATAGACGCTTAAATAACTATGAACTAAATAAAGGAAGTATAATTAAATTTAAATATTATAATTGTTATTCGTAATAAATTAATCAATGAAACATTTCAATAGAACAAAGAAAAATGTTAAGTAATTGCCAAATATAAAGATGGATAGATATTGATTGATAAAAATATACAAACTAGAATGCATATTTATGATGCAAACTAATTGAGAAAGTTAACCTAGATTGCTATAAAAAGAGTAAAATGAGAACTACGAGTTTAATATTTAGCATAGGAGATTAATAAAGACAAAAACTTTTCTAATCCTAACATTTTCAGACTACTAATCTAAAAACACTAACATGTTTAGTTTTTAATTCTTTCTCTTTTTACTTATCACAGGTTTGGCGTTAATTCTGAATATATGTATTGTTTTCTTATCTGTCTCCTTCATCTTTTTTCTCAAAAATACTATTTTAAACCAATACTTTTTCTCATATTTAAAACGTGAAAAAAGTCTCCCATGAAATTGAACATTTCCCAAATTCTATTTTCATATCATCTGAACTCAAAAACACGCGGGTTTTTTTCTTCTAAAGTATGCACTACATCTAGCTAAAGTTAGTACATAAGCCTAAAGATATTACTTCTTAACCAACTTTTTAAACGAGTTAAAAATAAGGTAAACGTTTCATCTGGGCTGACGTTATCCGCCTGATTATCAGGGACCCGAACCTTGGATTAACCACTAAAAAGGATGTCCTATCAGCAGGTGCAAAGTGCCGGGGCTGTTGTATAGCCATTTGGTGAATGGATTCTGGACTATACATTAGTTTCTGGTGGGGCCTCTCGATGCCATACTAGTGAGTAATTGTTACGGTTTTACCTTTTAATGTGCCACAAGAAAAAAATTATTGTATTTTTCTCTCTTATTTTCCCTCTCTGCCCTGCTCCAATCAAGTCTACCGACCTCCTCCACAAACCCCAAAACCTCAACAATCATGACAAATCTCCAAAGAAGAAACACGAAAAACATAGAACGCCATCCTCCAACGTAGACCCCTACTACCAGGTCTCCTTCTCCAACATCAAGGATCTACGTTCCAACCTTCCAGAGGTTGAAAGACAATTATAGGAGACGAAACCGGGCATATTCTTTTTAAGTAAAACTGGCATAGGGCCAGCCACTTCTCTAGACGAATTCATAATTAAAGGATACTCCAACTTAGCATCAAAATTTGACCCCCAAGATCGCCATGGGCATGGAATATGTGTCTTCATCAAAGATGGTTTTCCATGTGGTAGGGATATCTCCAGAGAAGACCCTAATTAACCTTACATCTGCTTCCGAGTTGCACTAGCTTACGCCACTGCATTTATATTTGCCCTCTATCGCCCTCACAACAGTGGAGTTATTATCTTTAAGAGCATATGAGAAAATTGACTACATGTTGTCTGCTCATCTTTCTGCAATCATTCACATTTGCGGTGACTTCAATGTCCATAATGTGGAATGGCTGATCCACTCAAATAACACCGATGACGAGGGGAGGTTTTGTCATGATTTTGCCATTGTCAATGACCTCACTCAGGTTATTCAGGAACGCACCCGTGTGCCCAATACACCCGGTCAATATGCAAGGCTTCCTGACCTTTTCCTCACAAAATCCCCTGAGGTGTGTCCCTATTCCGTTCTATCTCCTCTGGAATCCTCTGACCACTCCGTTGTAACAAATAAGATAAAAATGAAATGTAATACGTCTTCAGAAGTATCTCTCCATCGTACTGTATATCGATACTCTATTGCTTACTGGGACAGCTTCCGTACATTCATATCTGACCTACCTCTGCATTCCATGTTTAAAAAGGATGTGTTCTCTATAGTATCAGACCTGACCGAATGGTTAATTGTAGGCATAGACCGATTAATACCATCCAAAAAATTCCAACACAAACCTAACAACCAGCCATGGTTCTCCACTGAATGTGCTGCTGCCATCGCGCACAGAAATCACTTTTTCCATAGTTACCAACGTTATAGATGTACTGAGACTAAAGCTGCTTTCAGGACTGTCAGCAACCACTATAAAAGAGAAATAAAATAAGTCCAAAGTAGCTAAGCAGCGGCTTGGTTCTCACCAGTTCTGGCAAATAGCAAACAGGATCTTGAACAGAAGCGTGCGTTCTACCCCAACTATCATCAATAGACCTGAGGTCATCTCCCCAGCATCAGACAAGGCCAGACTATTTGCCAAAAACTTTGCAGCTAATTATACCCTATGCGGCAATGACCATCAATTCCCTGTATTTCCTCCTATAACAGACAACACACTATGCAACATACAAATATCTGTGCGTGAGGTCGCTAAGCTAATCAAGAACCTTGATTCCAGTAAAGCAACTGGCCCTGATAGCATTCCAGTTATAGTGCTGAAAAAGCTCCAACCAGAAATTGCCCCCACATTACAAAATTGTTTAAGCGTTGCCTTAAGGAGAAGTGCTTTCCAACACACTGGAAAACCCTGTCCGTATGCCCTGTATTTAAGAATGCAGGTGAAAAGTCATCTCCCTCTCAGTACAGACCAATAAGTCTCCTGTGGGTCATGAGTAAGTTGTTAGAATCCATATTAAATAAAGAATTAGTCAACCACCTGAACAGAAACAACATTCTTAGTGACATGCAAAATGGTTTCCGCTCTGCAGGGTCCAGAGATGTACTAACGGTTATATCACATGGGGTTTTTGAATCTCTTGACAAAGGTTTCCTTTCCAGGGAAATTGCTCATGATATCGAAGGCCTTCGATAAGGTGTGGTATAAGTGCCTACTTCACAAGATTTCCAGCTACGGTATTGCTGCAAATGTTTTCTCAATCATTAAATCATTTCTCTCTGATATGTTCATAAGAGTAGTGGCTGATGGGCAGAAATCAGAGGTCCAAAGTATTTATGTTGGAGTCACCCAGGTGTCCATCCTGTGCCCAATTCTCTTCCTAATCTACATAAATGATCTCCAAAAACACACACTTAAATCATTCGTTGACATCTATGCTGATGAGACAACCATCTGTGGCAACACATTAAAGGCCGTAAATGACAAAATTATCTCTAATTCTCTGTCCGCTGATCTTGAGCACGTGGTACAGTGTGGGAAGAGGTGGTGTGTCACCTTTAATTCATCCAAAACCAAGCTTCTATCTTTACATCATCAACACTCTGATCCCATCTGGCATCAATTGAAATGGATGGCTCTCGTCTTGTGGAGGTTCACTGTTTTGACAAGCTTCTGGGTTTGACCTTTACTCCTGATCTTAAATGGAACACGTACATCAAATCGAAGGCCTTCGATAAGGACGCTGGGAAAATGGTGGGATCCTTCTACCGCTCCAGAAGATATCTCACTACTGTTGCAATTCTCTATCTGTATAAAAGCCAAGTACGCCCAAGGATAGAGTACTGCTGCCACATCTGGGTAGAAACTGTTAGAAACAGCCAATCCTGCCTTGACAGAGTACAAAATAGACTTCGTTGTTTAGTGGAGGATGCTCTTTTCTCTTCCTTGCAACCTCTCTCCTACAGAAGAGACGTTGTAAGCCTGTCTTTGTTTTATCGTTATTTCCATGGTAGGTGCTCGTCTGAGCTCCAATCCCTCGTCACCCCCCTCTCCAATCTTTCACGAGAAACACCCGTCTGGCTGAAACTACTGTCAACAATTTTCCCCATTCTCTATCTGTGCCAAAATCCAAACGTAGATTCCATGAGCAAAGCTTATTTCTTGAAACTACACGCCAGTGGAACTCTCTGCCGCTTGCCCGTTTCCCACCTGACTACAACTTGGACGTCTTTAAGTCCAACATAAACAAACTCCTGAAAAACCGCCCCCCTTAAGTAAGACACTCTATCAAAACCCCCAATACTAATGATTACTACAACACTATCTCATTGATTACTGGCACGCAATAACCCTTATCCCGGAGTGGCATTCGGGACTTGATAAGTGGCGAACCCCATGAAAAAAAAATAAAATATTAGTTCCAGCATATAAAGAAATTTCGGGAAAACAATGAGTCGATAAATGTGGGTATCAATCAAGTTATACCCATTAGACTGTCTCGATAATATTGAATGATACAGGAATACTATCAAATTGAAAAATAAAAACAAGCATTGTATATTTAGATAAGGTTGGAAAAGATAGATTCAACATTTAAATTTATTGCTTAACCAAGTATGGAGTGGAGTAAATATTAATAAAATTTCACTGAGCATTTAATTCGTATTTCTTATAAAACTTCGGAAATGAAACAACAAAATAATCGTAACATATACATAATAACTGAGAAATCAAATAACAAAATAATCGTAACATATACATAATAACTGATAAATCAAATAACAAAATTATCGTAACATATACATAACAACTGAGAAATGAAATAACAAAATTATCGTAATATATACATAAAAACTGAGAAATGAAATAACAAAATTATCGTAATATATACATAACAACTGAGAAATGAAATAACAAAATAATTGTAATATATACATAATAACTGAGAAATGAAATAACAAAATAATCGTAACATATACATAACAACTGAGAAATGAAATAACAAAATTATCGTAATATATACATAACAACTGAGAAATGAAATAACAAAATTATCGTAATATATACATAATAACTGAGAAATGAATAGTACAGCATATAAAAAGAGACTTAAACTTATAATATTTAGATTAGGAGGGCATCAATAAAATACATAGGCCAGAGAGGAGAAATAATTATAAAAAGTAAATAATACATTAAAATATTAATTGAATATGAGAATAGGAATGTGTTAATTATCATCCCATTATATTTAGATACCGAAGTGAGATACTTACTCAATTCGAAGATAAAAAAGAAATAAATAAAAGACGAGAAACTAGGTGAATCAACCGCTTAATACTTTAAAATAAGGATTTTTCATATGTTCAAATATATGTGACACACGTATTTTGTTGTCTGAAAAGAGGCTATTTTTGTAATAGATTTAAAGGATATAATATTTAAATATGTACGAATTGTTATGAAGCAATTTTAACACATAAGAAATACACCGCGTAATGCTGTCATTGCATATATTTTTGTCTTGATGTTTGCAAAATATTCTATATACATATATATATATATATATATGTATATATATACATATATATGTATAAAGGGAGAGAGAGAAATAGAGCTAGAGTGAGAGAAGCAAGAGATGTTGTTATTGATTTGTAAACTGAAATATTCAAAGTCCGGGGTTCGATTCCTAATACCAGTAAAGCTACGCTGAAGAGGCTTAGGGCCCCGAAATATGCATGTACGTGTATTACTGTTTCTTTTTTTAAATTATTATAAATAACATAAAATATTATTTGTTTAGTTCCAAGGTGGAGAGACGCTAACCTTAACATCGTTTAAAAAATCAACAACAAAACTACGTAAATATTTAAACGATAAAAATTAAACAGTAAATTGTCTATGCAATCAGAGCGTAATCGATTAAGAAGCTGGACTAAAATACATAAAGTCCGGTGTTGTATTCTTAATAACAGTAAAGCTACCCTGAAGAGGAGTATGGCCCCGGAATATGCATGTACGTAGATTACAGTTTTCGTAAAATAATAAATAAATAAAATAAAATACATACATCCTCAAAATATATATATATAGGCATTCCAATATATATAGATACATTTAGATAAGAAAGAGGCATATGCAGGGTGACCCCAAAAAACGCGCCCCATATCTAATTAGGTCCCGTTTCTTAGTATTTTGTCCGAATGAAATGAAACTTTGATCATAACTAGTTTATTATATTCAAAACACCACATTAAAACACTAAGGTCTTTGGACTTTTTTTTCTCCGTTCTACAGCATATGTTCTAGATGTCCTCCATTTAGCTTTTGTTTTTTTGGTCAACCTCTACTTCTATAAACTATATATGCATGAAATCGAAGCTCACTGAACGTCTTTTGTGATCTCAAAGTATATATAGTGTAAAGGAATAGTTTGCACAATTCCACAGGTTAAGTTTTCTTGTGTGGTAATTGACTTTGTTAAAAAGTATATATTATATTATAGTTCAGTTTGCGATTAACAAGTCTGATAAGTATTTATTTGCTGCATGTTTAGTCGCTTACTCACGAAATGCTCGCCTTAAAAATATATGAAAACATAATTGATCCGGTGTGTATTACTGTAAAAGGTGACCCGTGTTATGTGTGGAGTGTGGTAAGAGTAATAGAATAAGACGGTAAACAATGCATGTGATATTCTAGAACTTTCTAGGGTAACTTTCTTCTTGGAAAACCGATTTTTGCAACAATTAGGCTCTTACGGTACGCGTTACCACTACAGTGTTCATGGTCTAGGTTAGTTTGGACAGAATCGATACCCCCTGTAAAAGTTATTCGATTGTAATTGCGAAGCAAGCGTATGCTATCCTCAAGCACACTCCTTTTGAATCGGCACTATTTTATGGAATTTAGGACTACTGCAAACAAATTAACGATAAGCGGATACATGCACTACCTTGTATTTTTATTTGATAACTTCAGTACTGGCTAGGCTCAACATCGCTTTACACCATAGGTCTAGCAGAAACGGATGTGTAAACGTGATTCTGTCGCATACGCTACTGTGTAGACATATTAGTAATGCCTTAGCCTAACGAAATTCCGCTGACCTCCAGATTTCTTTTAACCAGATAACGCAGAAGAGGTACATCTCATAATAGACCTAATTCCTTCAGATTTCGGCCCCTCAAATCATGAGAAATCAATAGGACCATTTCTGAACATTCCCGAGGACGACATATCTTTTTTTTGGCAGCGACTAGCCCATTATAACTTTTCGCGTTTGAACTTTAAACTTACATGAACAAACCGGATGATAGCCATCTAATGATAAAATAACGATGGTTAGCGCTCCAATTTGTTGTTTAAAAGAAGACAGGTTTCTCGCAAGTGGTTTGAATATCTGCCAGCTGTAGGTAATAGTCAGTACTTTGTATAATACGTAGGTTATATTTTCCAGCTTACTCGTTTTTCTTTGTATTAGCGTCGGATGCCTCGTGTTACAATTATTAATGCCGTCAAGTCTAATGTCCGTTGGCCGCGATTTTCCTTTAATTTCTGAGTGAAAGAAAAGGCTGACAAACAAGGTTTATAGATCACCAATCTCGATTCCTTTGAGAACGCGTTCTAAAAATGGCATTGGATCAAAGTGGATATACTGTATATTGAATGGGGCACTTACTGCAAGATACCTGGAAAATAATCCGCAAAACATTTTAATGTTCGTATGTACGTTACCATACACTATTCCTTAATGTATTTTTACAAAACGTATGACGCACGGAAGCCAATCGATATTTGTAACGTGATTTCACTTTTAAATTATTCTTTACAATTATTATATTCTAAGGAGTTTCATATTCATATGTACATTATACCTTTACGACCGTTTTTAAATGTACACTTACACCACAGAGTTTCTACTTGGCCTTTTGGTCAAGATCAAAGTGTAGTATCTGTTCTTCGGATGCTGCACTTCAGTTTCTTGTTCTCTTTCAGTGGAGGAGAAGTCCTTCACGACTGAGACAATTTTTATTTTTGTACCTTTTCTCCACGTTAAAAAACGACCCTGGTGTCTAACTCTGTCCCGTGGGGAGGCATAGTAAATAGGTACTTGGCCTTTTGGTCAAGATCAAAGTGTAGTATCTGTTCCGGCAGATACTGCAAGCTATGACTAGCTATGACTAGCTATGACTAGCAAAGACCAGATGTGGGGGCAACTCCACATGCCTGACCATTAACCAGCTCCCATTTCCCACCTCTCGGGAGCTGGTCCCCTTTTTCCCTTCCCCCTCCCTTCACTCCTCACATTAAAAATCGGCCTTGTGCCTAATTTGCTCGGTGGGGGAGCAAATAAATACCATCTGTTCCGGCAGATACTGCACTTAAGATAATTTGTACCAGTCAATGGAGGGGAAACCCTCTATACTGGGACAATTATTATTTTTGGTAACCAGAGTGCCCCCTTTTTGCCTACTTTTAGGGGAGCTGGTTTTTACCTCACATTAAAAACGGCCTTGTGCCTAATTTGCTCAGTGGGGGAGCAAATAAATACCATCTGTTCCGGCAGATACTGCAAGCTATGACTAGCAAAGACCAGATGTGGGGGCAACCCCACATGTCTGACCTTTAACCAGCTCCCATTTCCCACCTCTCGGGAGCTGGTCCCCTTTTCCCCTTCCCCCTCCCTTCACTCCTCACATAAAAAAATCGGCCTTGTGCCTAATTTGCTCGGTGGGGGAGCAAATAAATACCATCTGTTCTGGCAGATGCTGCAAGCTATGACTAGCAAAGACCAGATGTGGGGGCAACCCCACATGCCTTACCATTAACCAGCTCCCATTTCCCACCTCTCGGGAGATGGTCCCCTTTTTCCCTTCCCCCTCCCTTCACTCCTCACATTAAAAATCGGCCTTGTGCCTAATTTGCTCGGTGGGGGAGCAAATAAATACCATCTGTTCTGGCAGATGCTGCAAGCTATGACTAGCTATGACTAGCAAAGTCCAGATGTGGGGGCAACCCCACATGCCTGACCTTTAACCAGCTCCCATTTCCCACCTCTCGGGAGCTGGTCCCCTTTTTTCCCTTCCCCTTCCCTTCACTCCTCACATTAAAAATTGACCTTGTGCCTAATTTGCTCGGTGGGGGGGCAAATAAATACCATCTGTTCTTCAGATGCTGCACTTCCATTTCTTGTTCTCTTTCGGTGGAGGAGAAATCCTTCACGACTGAGACAATTTTTATTTTTGTACCTTTTCTCCACGTTAAAAAACGACCCTGGTGTCTAACTCTGTCCCGTGGGGAGGCATAGTAAATAGGTACACCACAGAGTTTCTGTTAGTGCTAAATGTCCACAGACTAATCTGATTACAAAATCCAACACGAAGTTTGATGGTATACCCTCATCAGGTATATTCTTGAATTACTTTTGTTGATTAACAAAAATTGTAGCCTAATAGTGTGGGGTATGTGCGGCACTTAACCTTCATGAAATAGAAATACTTTAAAGCACTGAATCATTGTATAATATAGTGTTCATGAGCACTTGGGGAAAAATCAACAGCAGCGAAGGATAGCTGGCCTGCGGATTGAAATTAAAACTATAAAATTCCTCTCCCCAAATGATCTATTTAAATATGTAATAAGTAGGGCTATGACAACAGCGTATTCTTTTCCTTTATTGATTCTCAGATATATATCCATTGATACATTATATCATTTTTTTATGTAGTGTGATGTGGTTTTGGGTTGATTAATTGTGTCTATCCGTGTTGAATATAAACCCGAGACTCAAACCAATGAAAATTATATACTCTTTTCATAGCCCCAATTATAATATATATTTCTTTTGTGCCCCTTGGTTTTACTGGATTCCAACGCAAAACTTTATCTATTCTGTTATTCGTGCTATTTGTTGAGGTAACATCACTTAGATGGGACGACACAATCACGTTTTCACACCGGTTTTCGCCAGATCATCGAGGTTAAGCAACGTTGAGCCTGGTCAGTAAGAGATAGGTGACCACTTAGCAAGGCTAGGTGATGTATGTACCTTCTGGGAAAGGTGTACGTTGGACCAATATCCTAACCCTGAAATAAAGAGAACCCCTCACTACAAAAGCATCTACAAAGTTATAGATTGCCTATGCCCTTCCAGGAGCTCATTGCTATGGATGGATAGAATATTACTTGGATAAGATGCACTATTAATTGTAGCATCTAATGTGTGTTATCCATAGCGAGAAGATATTATTTGGGTTGTTAATACTATGTCATTGTGAGTATTTGGGCAAGTTTTTTCTACTACAGAAAAATATTCCAATGCCAGATTGTTCTGACAAA
The DNA here is from genome assembly GCF_053919585.1 of Euprymna scolopes. NCBI lineage: Eukaryota > Metazoa > Mollusca > Cephalopoda > Sepiida > Sepiolidae > Euprymna > Euprymna scolopes. The sequence continues at coordinate 78,314,622 of NC_136509.1, forward strand.
AGAGAGACTTGATAATGTCCAAGAGGCATTCAAATGTTCTCCACAAATAGACATGTGTCAAGTAATATTCGATGTGAAAGAGAACTGCAGCAGAAACTAAAACCATTTCAATTCTAAGTAAAGCGCTTGTATGATCTGTGGCTGTTTTTAGTAAACATTAGTTCTGTATATATTATATGAATTCAATTGTGATATTATCGATTTTTGAAGTGTTCACAACGTGAAGCCACAGCTAAGCAATTACTTTCAGCTTCACCACTTATCACGGCCCAGAAGCCACTCGGGGATGAATGTTATTGCATGTACAGTAATCAACGGGATAGTGTTGTAGTATTCGTTAGTATTGGAGATTTGATAAAGTGTCATTACTTAAGGGGGCGGTTAATCAAGAAAAAATATTGAGAGTGGTTTCAGCTAGACGAGTGTTTATCGTGAAAGATTGGCAAGCGGGGACCAGAGATTTGAGCTCAGACGCGCACTTGTCATGGAAATAACGATAAACAAAGATAGGCAAGCAACGCCTCTTCTGTGGAAGAGACGTTACAGGGAAGAAAAAAGGGCATCCCCCCCACTAAGCCACGAAGTCTATTTTGTACTCTGTTAAGGTAGGATGAGCTGTTTTTAGCAGCTCCTGCTCAGATATGGCAGTAGTACTCCATCCTTGGACGTACTTGGCTTTTATATAGATAGAGAATTGCGAGCTGGATTAAGTAACGGTCTTTGAATGTGTAAGTTTTCCCATCTTTTACATGCCTTTCAGAACATAGTTGTATTTATTCTTAATACTTGGTTATGAGAATTAATAACTAGGAAAATAATATGAATTTTATATTAATTTAATGACGAGATCAAAACAACAACTACGGACATCGGCTACTTTTTAAGACATCAGGCATTTCAACCTTTTAACAATGTTTAAAAAAAGAAACGAATTACATTTTAACAGGGATTTTTATTTATTTATTTATTTGAAATCTGTCTGATGATTTCGTTGTGTGACATTTTCCCCTATATCTTCAGAGTCGGAACCTTTTCTAGAATAATTTCGGATAATTCCGAGAGAAACACTGTGTATGTTCCCGGCATATATGTGCATACGTTCCTGTTGAACGAATTTTATTTAGTCCTTGCATAATCAGATTGCTAGTTCTTTTTTGTTAAACATTTATCCATGCCATATTCGTAGAAGCCTTTTAAACTGTCGAATCTAAATGAAATTCTGTTTTATAATTTGTTTTAAGTACTTATGTAAATACTGTCCGTGTTGGACGCACTTTACATTCAAGATTATTTGAAAGATAGGAAATTGTTAATTACCTTTGCATATAATCACAAAAACAAATGACGCTTAGTATTTATAACATGTATACTTTATTTATTTACTACCTCGCCACCCGCTTTAATATGATATTTTAATTCCTACAGATTGGATATTAATTATTATAGATACTATACTCTATTAATTATTATATTATACCCAAGATATAATACTGGTTTCTAAATAAAAATGTAAAACATATAATTTGGGTTCTATTAGCAAGAATCAAAACTAAAATATATAGCGTTTTAAGTTTAGGTGTCAACGTTTGGGTTATCGTCAGATTGATAAAATTAGTTAAAAATTAATTCACTTTAACATATAAATGTATATTTGTGTATGCGTAGGAATAAAATATTTAGAAGAATTATATCTGCCAAGGTGAAATTAACTTTTTTTTAATCTTTTAGAAGGTTTTGTTTATACCAACTAAAATCTTACTCCAACGATCCACAAAAATGCGGTCATTTAACCGAACTTGCATCGCTCTGCGACCTTACATTTCGGGGAAGATGCACTTAATAAAATAGAGAAAGCAAAACAGAAACACATATATCGTTAGTTTTATAAATTAGTTTATTTACCCTCTCTTCAAGTTGGTAAACGGAATGTAAAGTGTTGCTTTGATGAATATATTTCTGTAGAATTAAGTGAATTCGAACCCAGTTTTCCATTGTATTTTGTCAAATGTTTAGCCCTCTCTAACTCTGTCTCCGTGTATAGACACTTTTTTTTGTTGGCTGTCTATTTATAGCGGTTATATCAGTATATTTTATTTGCTTAGAAATCACTCTCCAGACGACATAAAAATTTATAGAGCGTGTGAAATGGCGTAAGCAGTAAACCCCGGGCTTTTCGTTATACATAGTCGTGTCAAGAAGCTGTGTCTCTCTTCTGGCTCATCGCTTTGAAAAAATGTAACCGTATCTACAAGGTTAGCCATCCTTAAACTTATAACATTTAAAATCATTATAATGTCGCTGCATGACTAACGGGTTTGGTAAACGTCAAAAAAGTACGCTCAACCGCCGAAATGATGTGATAATAACGTGGCCGTCCTTCAAAATATCCGTTGCAAAAGTTTTTTTTTTTTTTGCTTTGCGTCTGTTCTTTGCTAAGGAGTTTGTTAATACAGCGAACAATAAATCCAGTTGCGTGTATTTTTTTTCTTTCATTTTATTAAGTCAATATTTGTCAAGAAGAGGAGGCACTCGGGTATTAGGGTCCATAATTAATAGCCAAGAGATAAAATGCAATATGTGATTACTTACATTACTGAATGGGATCAACGGCGTTTGGTGAATTATAAAAGTTTGAAAGCAAGAATAAGTTGGCATTTTTATCTGTAAACGTCCACATTTTATTAATAAATTAAACAGTCCAAAAAAAAATGTGTTCAACCGACCGTAAATCTTTGGAAATAGGTTTTATTCATGGGAATTTATACTAACGCTATCCATGTTGATATCGAGAAAGGAAATACATTTTTGATGTAATAGCATTACAAGTATTCATGGAAAATATCTTAAAATAAGTAAGAAGACAATGACACTCAGTCGACTATCGAAATAAAGCCAGGGTACGAATAAATAATCTACTTTTTGGTCAATTTTAATCTCTGAAAAGACAGACGCTGTGGTAGTATTCTTATGTGAAGAAATTGTTTTTCCTTCTTGCAATATTCAAACTATTTTAAATTTACTCTGCCTTGTAAGGTAATGAGTTAGATGGCAAGAATAACAATCAGTTCATATTATAACTTTCTACATGTCTCCCGATACTGAACAGTTCATTAATGAGTTAAATGAATCGTTTAAAGTAGACATTCGATCATATGTATTTATATGGAAGAAAAACCCCACTTTCCCCAATGGTTCTCTTCGGCTAGTGCAGCTAGGCAAAAGTTTATTATAATATATATATATATATATATATATATATATATATATATATATATATATATATATGTATATATATTGATATATATATTATATGATATATGTATATAAAATACAGGAAACAAACTTCCTATTATACTCACTCATGAATGTGCGACTGAGCTCATGAAGACCAAATAATTTGCAAATACCTTAAAAAAATGAGTCTATAAATTATTTTGTTATATAGTATGGTTTCTTATTTTATAATCGGTTTCATTGAACTATTATACATAATCTTTTTAATTCATAGTTTCTCAATTTTGCATTATTAAAACATTCTAACATATATATATATACATATATATATACATGCGTGTGTGTATGTGTGTGTTTGTGTCTGTCTGTCTGTGTGTGGCCTTGTTTGTATTTGTGCGTAATATTTTTACAACACTCCTCACTTAGTATTTCGTCCCATTACCCCCTAAACCGACACTTTTCCAAACTCGTGGAATAAAATCGTGAATAATATTTACATATATATATATATATCTGATATCATAGAATCCGATACATCTCCAAGGTGTGTGTATATATCCCATACTTACCATACTAATTAAGAAATCCTCCACTGGCCTAGACCTCCCTTCTCCACACGGTTCAACAAATACCTAGGCGAATATTCCTTCCCTTTATGCCGGAAAATGTACTTCATTTTACTAGTAAACTTCTCAATATTCGCTAAAATCTATGAGTCTTTAATCATACACCTTTTTACTATTTTGTAAATGCTTACATTCTTTCTGATCAATAGTATAAAATCTAAACGGATTTATTATACTTTGAGAAAGCAGAGGAAGTTTAGATGTAGCACATGATATATCCAACGCATTTGACAATGGTCTGGCATATAAGCTTCTCAAAACAAGTTAATCCTATGGTATTTCTCGAAGAATACCAACATAGTCATATCCATTTTAGATTAAAGAAAAATTAAGTTGTCGTCGATGGCCGTACGTCTATACAACATGATATAAATTCAATGCCTTTAATCTTGAATCTTTATTATTCCTGATAGTCATAAATTACATACCTGATAAAATTGTGTCGAAGATGGGTACATTTGCTGAGCACGCCGCACTCTATTAGAGTAATTTTGGTAAATACGAATGTACACATATTCAAGACAATTACAGAAACCCTAGATTTTAACCATCAGTAAGTAGAGAATTTTCATGTTCTTTAACAACTACAAAATACGGGCTCAACCAAAGATTTCCAGAGCGTCTACAGGGCTAGGAAATAACTAACACCAGAGAGCATCTTATATATATATATATATATATATATATATATATATATATATATATATATATATACATATATATATATATATTCAAAGCCACAAACAAACAATGATTGGGGTGTTATTGTCACATCCAGGCTGGTGAATCTACTGTTAATATCTCAGTTTTTGACAGGGTCAATACATAGTCTCAGATATGATAGATCCCTCACTAACAGCCAAGTTCTTACCTCTGTCCAATAGCCGTAATAAGTCTGGGTGTCCGGGGTTGCCTGCGTGTTCGGAGGTGGAGGTTGACCCAAAAAAAAAAGAGTGGTAGTAGGCAGACAACTCGAATCCGTACCGCGGAGGAGGAAAAGAACGTGAAAAAAACGTGACGTCTTTGCTATTGCGCCCATCGCCAAAGCGAAATTGGCGAAGGTTTGAATTAAGTCCAGTCAATCGAAAAGAAGGGATGACTTTCGAAAATATCGGCGGAAAACGCAACCTCTGCCTGATGGAAAATACCCAGTTGATTGTAAAAAAATTAATGTTCTAAGCCTATTTTGGGCGAAAATTTGGCTGCCAAGAGAATAAAGTTGACCTTTGCAGACTCTACCAAACTTTTTCACCAATTGAGAGTCTAACATTTTAAATTTTAGAGGTAGGTTACATGGATATGAGTCAAACTTTTTATTATATATATATATATATATATATATATATATATATATATATATATATATATATATATATATAAAATTATGGACAGTATATATGGGTTGAGCAAATCCTGGCTGAACTGCAAGTTTACATACATGCATGCATATACACATATGCATAAACACACACACACACACACACACACACATATACATATATATATATATATATATATATATATATATATATATATATTCTTTTCTTATTTTTTTCTGGAAAGATTTTATCTCTTTATTCATATATTTCTTTAAATATTTTCGACAACGTTTTAACTGTTTTATATTCAAGGCGGATGCCACAAAGGGTCATAAATAAAATATATTGGTGTCTTCTCGGATAATTCTTAACGTTTAAGTTTTAAGTCTTGCGCACTTGAAATATTCCCGATGGAGTTAACTTCAGTTTCTACTTCGTTTTTCTTTTCATTGTTAGTTTTGCCAAACGGTCGCAGACACGCAAAAAAAACAAAAAACAAAAAAAAAACAAGAAAAAACCCCAGAAATAATCGTGGAATTTTGTTTAAAAGTGCGCTTCATGAATAATGTTCTCCAATGAATGCCGAATGTTGAGCGATTGCTTTGGAGAGCAGTTTGTTCACAATTTAAATGA
>NC_136509.1:78325433-78332933 GCF_053919585.1 Euprymna scolopes
GGACTCACGGTAATAAATTTCCTATATATATATATATATATATATATATATACATATATATATATAAATATATACATATATATATATATAAATATATATATATATATATATATATATATATAGAAAGAAGTTTGTGTTTTCTATATATTTTTCACGCAAATATTACGCAAGTGTAAATCATGTAAAATAGCTGCATGAATATAATTACACGTAATAGTTTACTAAAGATGATCATCCTATATGAAAACCGAAAAATCTAATAGGGAATAAGAAATGAATGTGCAAATTAAACTACACCTTTTGCAGATGAAGGCGATTCCACGACACATATATGACAAAGTTGTATTTTTTTTTTAAATAATAGAAATAAGGATTTCTAATATGAATATCAATGCACAAAAAAGTGAAATCTATAGGGTATAGATACAGTTATATGTAGGGGATTACTTTTATATGAATATATATATATATATATATATATATATATATATATATTCACATTACTGGCGCTTTAAATCACCTGTACATATGTTAATTTAATTATTTCATATGATTAAAATTATAGTTTGAATAGACTGTAATACTAAATATTGATTAACCTGTATATATATATATATATATATATATATATATATATATATATATATACAGGATGGCCACAAAGTCTGGCTACATAATGTAGCCAGGCTTTGTGGACACCCTGTGTATATATATATATATATATATATATATATATATATATATATATATATATGTGTATGTATATATATATATATATATATATATATATATATATATATATTTCCACAGCCAGACAACGTCGTGCTTCACACGAGCCATGAAAACCAACAAACCGGGAGCCCAAGACTCCAGTTTCGCCTTCATTTGTACTTATCAGTTAAACGCATTCGAACTCAGGATTCGAAACCCGAGTCTGTTGCATGTGAGGCAAGCACTCTACTAACTGAGCAAACACGTCGTAAACAGGAATGGTTTACTATTTATCACATATCAAGTAAATCGCAACGAAAATTCAACAGTGGAATAAACCTCCAGGGTGTCCACAAAGTCTGGCTAAATTATGTAGCTAGACTTTGTGGCCACCCTGTATTACCTTTTATCACCTGGAATCACCTTTTTCTTCACCATATTCCCTCTGCTTCAGTTTTTGTTATCAAAGTAAGATCTTTGACTTACTTGTAGTTTCATCAAATACTTTTGTATGCGAAATTCGATTCCGCATTTTGCTAATTCCTACGCTCTGATGAGAAGGAAAGTATTTATTCCAAACTCCGCGGATTAAGGACTATCCACTTATCAAGTGTTTCCTTTTCAGATTAAATATGTTTTTAACTCTTTTTCAAAGTGTATTAAACATGTTTTATTAACTGTTTGCTCTTATATATATAAACGGCCCTTATTATCGGGCTTGAAACCGACGGTACCAATGACCTGTCTCAACTAACAACTTTCTGTACACAAAATATAAAAATATAAGTACGCTCTTAAAATTTGGATTTTCCTTTTAATTGAGCACTCTGCTGGAATTCTTTTTCCAAAAAAAAACTAATCATATATATATATATATATATATATATATATATATATATATATATATATATATATATATATATATATATATACAGGTTCATCAATATTTAGTGTTACAGTCTATTTCTAACTATAATTTTAATCATTTTCTCGGTATACTATTGTTTACACTTATGCAGAATACAACAATACGTAGTATTTTAGGCAAGCGGACTGCTATTGGTGAGCTGTTTAGGAAACTCCAGGAAGGATATCTCTAAGAGCCTGAAAGAGAACAGAATGCTGGTGTGGTGGACTTTAAAACGTTTTGAAGAGACATTCAGAATAGGTCAGGGCAAGGTCGCCCCCGAACAGCTAGACCACCTAAACTTATTAAATTCATCAGAGAGAAGATCAGGAAGGATCCTAAGAGGTCTATCCAGTACCCGGCTAAAGAGTCGAGAGTGTCGTATGGGACTGTCAGCTGTACTGCGAAAGGGCCTGAAGATGTCTCCATTCAAGTATGTCAAGAAACAACACCTTTCTGCTCAAGTTGTTGATAAACGATTCCAAAATCCCAGATTCTTCTTCCTCGCATTCAGGATGGCACGCTACCAAATCTCGTTTTCATTGATGAGAAGAAATTTGATGTTGAACACCACTTTAACATCCAAAACGATCGGGTTTTTTTGGGGGATGGGACGAAGGATCCCGATTGGTGACAAGGAAACAATGTGGCGCCTCAGTGATGGTCTGGATAGCCGTGACAGAGTCCGGTAAAAGCCCCCTCTTTTTGTTGACAAAGGGGGGAAATTGAACCAACAAAACTATCAAGATGGCATCCCTGTTGACGCATTGTTGCCCTAGGCACAGAAGCACTTCAAAAATCCTCCCTGGTCTTTTCATTACGATCCCGCACTATCCCATTGGGCCAAAAAGACTCAGGAGTGGTTTTCCCAGAATGACCCGCACTCAATTTCTCAAAGAGGACTCTCTTTTAATGAAACCCATATATGTAACAGACTTATTTCCATGTCTCACTGACTTTAGCAAATAAGGTGCATACCTTTATAAATAATTGTTAATATTTTCTCCTCTGAGGGGAGTGCAGACATCGAAACCCTATAGGTAAAGGAGATTAAATTTCTAAAGTATTCGTTGTCTTGCTTAAAATAAAAATATTTGATAGGAAACTAAAATATTTCACTTCAAAAAGATTTTTTTTAATATTCATTGAATCACTACAATATGTATATATATATATATATATATATATATATATATATATATATATATATATATATATAGCGAGATAGAGAGAGCGAGAAAGAGAGAGACAGAAAGAGAAAGATAGAGACAGAGTTAGAGAAAAACACAATTAAACACTAAATTATGTTTTTACACTCCCTTATACGCAGATTTAACATTTATTTAAAATTGTTTTTTAAAGGTGGAGCTCCTTATTAAAAAATGTAACAAGTATATATATATATATATATACATATATATATATATATATATATATATAGTGTTTCATGCGTATGCAATCATCCACGAAGCCAATATTGAATTCGTTAGTAAAGAGCTAACTTCAAGGCGACCGTTCACTACCAGGAAATTAAAGAACAATTATATAAATTAAGAACCTAACGTCTTGATTGTCGACATTATAGCCCTAGTAAAATGTTTATTAATTATATTATATTACGTATTTGGATTTTCGATCTAGCTTAAGGCGTCATTAAGTTTTATGAGCCAAGATATATGTAAAGGCCTACATTTTTAAGGCGTAGTTGATCGATTGAGTTGCGGAATTTTTTTGAAATCAATGAGGGCATCAGTTTCAGAAGGGTGCTTTGTAGTGAAAAGGCATTATTTAGAATACTATAACACAAGTAGAGTTATAGCAACAATTAAAATCAAGAAATATCTTTCTATTTAATTATTTAGTTCCTATAGTCCAGTTAATAATTTATTTGATTTTTAAAAAATATAGCGCAATCCTTTATTGTTATTTCTAATAGCTTTTCCTCCAAAACTATGCAAGAGGTAGATGATATATAGGTTTATGAGATGGAATTATTATTGTTAGCCGAATGGAGTTTCAAAATTGACTATGAGGTGAACTCTGTTTTATAGGGTAAGAGGATGCTTATGATATGATTTTGTGTGCATCGTATTTTAAGAGAGTAAAGTTTTTTTACACTCATGAAACTCTTGCACTGAAAAACTCTCTCAGATAACAAAGCTAATCACTCGTTTAATGCACACCATTTTTTTTACAGTGAATTGAGATACAATGCAATCGGGAAAATCTTCCGCGTAATATTATCCATATCTTTTGTTTATTAGGCAGATTGACACTTAGAATAACAGGTGTATATGTGGTAGCATGCCCACGGGAGATTATTTGATGAGATAAACGATATTTCTGTTCACATTATGTATTTTAATTTTTATTATTGCATTTAAACTTCTACATGATAGTAGGCTAAGAAGTGCAGAAAAAGGGAAGGAATTGTAAAGGCTAGTTGTACGATGGAACAACATTGCAGTACAAGGCTTTTCGTTATCGAATGGCGTCTATCAGAAAATCAGCGATTTTGCTGCTAGGAATGGTTTGTTGAAGATTGTTAACTGAGGAGTACAAATGTAATAAGTGAAAACGAGCACATTCGATTCAATTACTCGTATAACAGCACCGGGATGCAGCATTTCTATAATGGGGCAAGGATTACAGTTTAATTGAAAGTGTGGAGCTTAATAGAGTCGAGAATCTGTTTGGTACCTATTTAAGAGTCTTACAACAAGTGATGGATGAACCAGCCTCGATTTGGCAACAGTACTACATACAGGAGAGAATTGTTCATTTCCAGAGATGCAGGGTATTCTCCGGTTTATGTATTTTTCGAGTACGACAAAGATAACTGACTTTCTTTGTTGCAGCTCATATATTGAAAACTTTTCTCAATATATTGAAAGTTTTTCAAACTAACAGCCTTCATATTTAAGTTGACACGCAATACACGGAGCAAAGAGTATAATATCAGCTTTGCTTTGATAAGCTTGTATTTGTAAATATCTTACAAAAAGCGGCCAAAAATTGGAGACGAACACAAGGAAAATAGAGAAGAGGCTGTATAATAATGCCTCTTATTAAAAAACAAAACAAAAAGAAAAACATACTACATGAGTTTAAAATTCGACACTGCTCTCTGTCAAGACAGCCAATGCTTATACGCGGCGTACACATATGTGCCAACAGTGTTCCAGATCTGGATTACTCGAACTTTTACACGTGTGATCGAAAGCTATATTATTAACTGGATAAAAACTTATCAACATTGGAATACACAAATCACGCTAGATTGACAATGACATATATCAAAGTATCGATCAGAATTCATATCTTTATATATTGCCAAATACTACAATTATTACTTCATTAAAAAAAAAAACTGTTCGATTTGGCGTAAAATATGATACCACTTTCTATGCATTAAATTTGTTTCATGGTTTCTGGTGTTCTTGTATTTCCACAAGAAAATACACAGTTTATGTATTAGTTAATTTCGAAGGACAATAGATATTGAGAACAATTTTCCATGCAAATTTAACTTTTAACATGAACATTTAACTGATCAAAACATATGTAATACTAATAAAATGGCAATCGTTGATTTCATATAATGTCACCGGAATGTATCCGAGTGTAATGTGGTTGCTTCTGCCGGACCAATAAAAGAGAACGCTCTTACATAAAACAAAACATGTGTCTACAAAACCTAATATAATTAGTGTAGAATAAGAATGATATACACTGAATATAAAGTATCTTACGTCGTTAAATGTGCACGACAAAAGAAAAGGATATTGTAACGTTTTCCGGAAACCAACATGTTGTAGCCTTAGTCACAAAGTAGACATAGAATAGGAATAAACTTCAACTTGCTTTTTGGTACAACATGATTTATTTCCTTATTGTAACGGCCGTGACGTAACTTTTGTCTTTGACATGATCTCGGGCATTATATTCGTCTCTAACGTGATCTATTTTTAAAGTCTGTATTTTCTCAACCGGAGACGTCGTTTCGCATTCATTTTCATACACCCGCCTGCGCTGTTATAATATTACACCAATATCAACTACGTTTGAGAAGTATATAAGACACCATAATAAAATAAATAATAATTTCTGCCTACTACCATATATATATATATATATATATATATATATATATATATATATATATATATATATATATATATATATATATATATTGCTTAACACGGAAACGCCGGGCATCAAGCTTGTAAAAATATAAATGACTAAATAAAATTACATAATCTATAATATAAATCTAACTTGCTTGTTAAAATGTGTGTATGTATGAATGTATGCATGCATGCATGTATGTATGTATGTATGCATGTATGTATGTACACCATAATCCCGTTGATACGCCGGTTCTCCTCAGATCACCGGAGTTGAGAAACATTGAGCCTGGCTAGTTCCAGATGGGTGACCATTTGAGAATTGTAGGCGCTGTATGTGCATTCCGCATTGTCTCCAGTCGTCCTAAACCTCCACTTGCTACTACTATTCAACAATATCAATTCAAGAGACGCGTGGTTGAAGATTGCACAAGTCTTGCCACAAAAAAAAAAAAAAATTCACGCGTAGGCATCCTTACAGTGGGTATCCATAGTCTGTCAAGACTGAAGGAAGCCTTTTTTAATGTATGTGTGTGTGTATGTTTGTATTTCTTCCGCAACCTTTCGACAGAGGCGACGGATTTTCACGGGATCGGAATCATTGTCACGCTTGACGTCCCGGACGACAAATATTGAAAAATTTGGTAAATACAATAATTCCTTTATCCTCAACTGGCCAGTTTTCTACAAGGGGTGATCAGTTGTTTACGAGACATTTTCCAAGTCATCGTATCAGTTTGACGTTCCGAACTTCCGATCGCGTCATGGAGTAGCGGTTAGACGCCAGCTTCTTTTTTTTTTTTTTGCTTAATAAACACCTCCAAACACCTGGGCAACGTCGGGCTACCAGGATAGTATTGAAACAAAAGGTAAATAATTAATGCCAGACTATTATTGTAATACATAAGCATGTCCATATATTATTATAGTTCTCATAAGAATGACCTTATTAAATGTGTATTAGGAAAACAAGATATAATAACAGCATTCACAAAGCTCTAGTATTGTATAGTATATCTAATTGAAAGAAAGGGTAAAATATTAATGTTAAAGTAATTGAATGTTATAACTTCGTTCGAAAAAACACACGTACAAATCGCAAGACATTATCTCACGCGGACGGTTGGGATGTAATGAATTGACGAAAGGAATGTTGGTAACATCTGTCGCTCGATGTTGAATAATTAGGTTCAAAGATTACAGGGATGTCGACAGCAACTCCAACGTAAGGATAATAGAAGGATAATCGGCAGATGGAGTGTAAGGTAGGGAAATTTAGAAAAAATGGGTGCGGATAAGAGAGAGGGGAAAAAGGAGAGAAAAGAAGGGGCGTGCAGAGGCAAGTTTTTCTACAAGATGTGGCCACAATTAAGTATGGGGTTTAGGGTCAATCGCATCGGCCAAGTGATTAGCACGTGAAATAGAAAGGGAGCGGACCAGCAAAGTCGCCTGGAATAATAAGGGATGCAGATGAAAGAGAAAAGTATGGTAAAAAAAGAAGAGGAGACATGAAAATTACAAAAGAAAAACGCACAAAAACTCGTAACACAAAGAAGTAGAGATAGCGAAAAAAAAATGCCACCAAAATATAAAAAGCCAAGTAAATGAAACACATATGCAGTAATTAAATAGAGAAGCATACCGTAAATATTATAAAGGTAACTAAATATTGCATATTAAAGAAACATAATTATCCTCATCCCATTCTCTCTTAATTTTTCTCTCCCTCTTTCTCTCTCTCCCTCTCTAGTTTAA
>NC_136509.1:78337933-78400433 GCF_053919585.1 Euprymna scolopes
CCAAAGATTTTGAAGAAAAATTTTGAATAGAATATATTTATTGTTTTCAAGTCGGTTTCTATTTAACCCATAGTTGAACCCTAACAGGTACTACCACTCCGGGTTTGAGTGGACCTGGAAACAATGGTAATTAAAGGGTGGCTCCACACTCCCCAAAGCCCTCAAGCTGGGGCCTTACCACTGGATATAGTTTAAGGTCATATCCAGGACCGGCGTATGATCTGATTATCTTGAGAAGACCCTTATGCCGTACCCTGTAAAAAAAAAAGAAAATTGTAAGCATATAACAAGAAATAATCATTTAAACATTTGTAGGGAAGCTTCAAGCTATAATTCATCTTAGTAATACGATTTTCTAAGGGGGAAAATACAGAATATTGTTTGGAGATTGAAGTACAATTGCTACATATATATCCATAATTGTTTAATATATATTGCTACATCTATATCCATAATTGTTAAGCTCTGCTCACGAATTGACCACATTTAAACACATTAAAGGACAACCACGCACAAGTAATCACTCCTTTTATCCTTTGTAGTTGCACATATTAAGTGGTGCGTACACACAGGTACACCTCCAATATACATATATATATATACATATATATATATGTGGGGTGTATATATATATATATATATATATATATATATATATATATATATATATATATATATATATATATATATATATATATATACACATGCCGGCGTGTTTTTCTTCTTTGTTCAATATGCGTGTTTTCTTGTTGTTGACCTATAGTCACGTGACGAAAACATATTTCTGCGTCAGAACCACCGAAAAATATGTACACTTTTTCGCTTATTCTCTTGAGACAGGAAAAATTCACGTGGAATGTTATTTTTTCCCTACAAGAATGGCTGGGTGTGTGGCAGGTTGCCTTCATGGTCTCTGTGCAAGTGGGCTGGTGCTGGTAAAACAAGGGTTAGTTGTCGCCTCAAGTTCATTGACAACCGCGGAGAAAGCAGCTGGGAACCAAGGTAGCGTAAATGACATGCGGAGGTGTGGAGAAAACATCTCGCTTCCATACCCCCGTCCCGCCGTGGCATCTGCTCACAGAAAGACGATGGCGAAATGGTTAACAACGCTGTCTGAGGACACGGCAATGCTACGTTCGAGCCATGCTCGTTAAACGGAAATCTCTTCATATTAGCTATATAAAGCAGTGTATCTAATCTCGTACAAAGGAGATGAATAAAATGATAACAAAACCACACGTTAAAAATTATATAAATAAATTACTTTGTACACATAGAAAACTAATGGTTTCTGTATATGCATATATTTATATATTCATCAACCGATATTACTGTTCACACCCATATGCACACACACACACACACACACACACACACACACACACACATATATATATACGTATATCTATATATACATATATATATAAATTTATATACATATATATATATATATATATATATAATACATTGTATCACAGCTCATCAGTGCGGCTAGAAAAGCCAGGTTCAAAATCCGATCGCCCAAATGACAGCGGACCTTCTAACCGATACCCTATTCGGCTGCTGCTATGCGGGCAGTTAATTAACAATATTTTGACATTCTCTAAATACCTAAGGTCAATTTGTTTACAAAAAGTGCTTCGCTTAATACCCTAATGATAATTTGTATATAACTTCCCAATATCCTAACCCCAAGCAGGGAGCATTATAGTCATCCACATACAGTACTGTCTCGCTGTTTCACCTGAATATATATATATATATATATATATATATATATATATATATATATATATATATATATATAGAGAGAGAGAGAGAGAGAGAGAGAGAGAGTGTTATAATTGAATAATTCCAGGAAAAAATCCGGGTATGAGAGCTCAATGTGGTAAACAGAGCGATAACATAAACATATAACACGGAAATTACATAATTGTCGATGCAATAATTTATTTCAACCTTACTATCAAAAATATAATTGTCTAGTTTAGATACTTGAAAATACCATAAGGTTGAAATAAATTATAGTAATTTCCGTGTTATATATATATATATATATATATATATATATATATATACATATATATATATATATATATAGATAGATAGATAGATATAAATATATATATATATATGTGTGTGTGTGTGTGTGTGAGTGTTCGTGCGTGTGTGTTTGTGTATTCTGAAGATGGAGTTTAGATTAAAACTTGCTACTATGGTTTCAAATGATCTAAACATCGTTTCTCATATGTAATATAGGGTACGGTAAATATCAACAAATCTTTACACACTGTGAAATTTAATTTATGCATGGAAACTAAAGAAAGGGGAGATATAAATTACAAATATTATTTAAAATCAAATCTCCCTTTTGCTGTTACTTCAAATAATTTAGAATTATAGAAGCAACTTTAGTCTCCCCACTATCAGGGCAGTAGGTTTGGGGAAAAATCAGATAGTTTGTAATTCATATGAAACGCAGCAGTAAAATGTGCAAACATACACAGCTGGATGATGGACTATCCCATAAGGGGTTACCTTCAGGACAAATGTCGCACAGTCTACTAAACAGTTGATGTTCTTACACTTTCCAAAGAGGTTTTATTTGTAAAAATCAGATAAATAGTAACTAAGATTTAAAATATTGCCGAACAAATAATATATTAATACATATTATCTATCTATCTATATATCTATCTATCTATGCATCCATCTGTCTATCTATCAAACTATCTATCTACCAATCTATCTATATATCTATCAAACTATCTATCTATCTATATATCTATCTATATATATATATACACATATATATATGTATGTATAGATATAGATAGAAAGATAGATAGATAGATAGATATTTTTACTCGTAGTAAAAGTTAATATCTTAAAGATTATGGCCAATAATATATGCTCAAACTACATTTGTATATAATCTAGTGTCCTGGCAGATAAGCTTTAATTTTGCCTCTTTGGGATAAATTTGGATTTGATTTTTACCTTCATCGTCTTCCTTGCAGAATTACAGGCGACTAATATATGTATATGCATATATATATATATATATATATATATATATATATATATATATATATATATATATATATATATATATATATATACATGTGTGTGGGGGGTGTATATGTATATATTTATGTATGTATATATATATGTATATATATACATATATATATATTTAAAGGGGGTTGGAAATTAAATTATCAATCACATTAGTAAAAACATACATATATATATATATATACACATATATATATGTATATATTTTTATATATATTTATATATATTTATATAAAGTATGTATATTTATACATATGCATATATGGGCGTATATATATGTATATATTTATATGTCCATACACATGAATTTATATGTATACATACATAAATATGCATATATATATACATATACAGGCATATATATATATATATATGTGTGTGTGTGTGTGTGTGTGTGCATTTATATATAGTTATATATATATGTTATATGTTTAAATATATATATATATATTAATATGTAGACATATATATTCATATGTATATATATATATCTACATGTTATATATATATATATATATATATATATATATATATATATACATATACATATATATGCATATATATATATAGTAGCGTCCAAAACTTAGGGACACCATTTTAAACCTAATAGTTGTTTGAAATACTAACTGCCAAACACTGAGATTTTACAACTATTTGTTTTATCATCCATAATAAAAATTAAATATGAATCATTTGCAAACGATATATATAACAATTATAAGAATTATCTATTTTTTTAAGTAGAAGTCGAATATATATATATATATATATATATATATATATATATATATATATATATATATATATATATATATATAATTTAAAGGAGATTAGAACAATAGTCTAAAGAGCTGAGTGTATTTTAATGTAATATTGAAATTACTAGTTTAATTAAAATGCAGGAAAGAAAAAGCGCTCGTTGTAATTTAGATATATAATAAGCTCGATAGGTAAATATCCTAGAGCTAATTTAATATTTAGTAATGTGATTTATAATTTAAAATTTAAAAATCAAAGTATAATTAAATTAAAAATCCGTTTCATAAGAAGGAACAACAATAAAATCAATTATTTGTGCGATCGTTTCAGAAAACAGCGTTTTTATTGTGGTAGACATCAAGTTACGGTCAATAATTATTACATATAGATTTTTAATAAACAAGGTTTCCTCGTCATATATATATATATATATATATAATACTGAATGGATAGCTCTCGTCTTGGGGAGGCTCCAGATTTGACAAGCTTCTGGACTTGACATTTACTCCTGATCTGAAAGGGAAATACATCAAATCTGTTGCCAAGGACTTTAGGAAAATGGTGGGATCTTTCAACCGCTTCAGAAGATATCTCACTACTGATGCAATTCTCTATCTGTATAAAAGCCAAGTACGTCCAAGGATGGGGTACTGCTGCCACATCTGGGAAGAAGCCTCTAAGTACAGCCTATCCTGTCTTGACAGAATACAAAATAGACTTCGTAGTTTAGTGGGCGATGCCCTTTTCTCTTCCCTGCAACCTTTCTCCCACAGAAGAGACGTCGCGAGCGTGTCTTTGTTTTATCCTTATTCCGCTGGCAGGTGCGCGTCTGAGCTCCAATCCCTAATCCCTCCTCCCAATCTTTCACGACTAACACCCGTCAGACTGAAACTACTGTACATAATTTTCCCCACTCTTTATCTGTGCCTAAATCCAAACGTAGATTCCATGAGCAAAGCTTCTTTCTTAGAACTGAACGCCAGTGGAACTCTCTGCCGCTTGCCTGTTTCCCACCTGACTACAACTTGGACGTCCTCAAGTCCAACATAAATAAACTCCTGAAAAACCGCCCCCTTAATTAAGATACTCTATCAAAACCCCCAATACTAATGATTACTACAATACTATCTCATTGATTACTATACACGCAATAACCCTTACCCCTGAGTGGCCTTCGGGCCTTGATAAGTAGAGACCCCCATGTAAAAAAACATATATATATATATATATATATACACACATATATGCATATAATATATATCTATATCCATACATATATATAATATATATATACATTTATATAATATATAGATATACATATATGATATATATACATTTATATATGTATGCATTTATATAATATATGCATACATTTATATCATATATAAGCATTTGTATAATATATAGGCATATATAATATATATACACATATATTAATGTAATATATATACATACATAATATATATACATACATATACTATATTTACGTACATATATATATATATATGTAATATATATATATATATGTATAGTTACATATATACAAGATGTATATATACATATAATATGTATATATATACATGCATATATATATATATTTTCAATATATACAGATATACATATATATATAATGCACGTATATATACATATAATATATATACATGTGTATATACATATATATATATAAGTAATTATATATATATATATATATATATATATATATATATATATATATATATATATGCTAGCAGAAGTACCTGTCGTTGAATGGGTTCAAAAACAGCCTACTGAAAATGGACTGTGATTGATGAAAGTATAATCGGTTATGATAATATAGGGGTTTGTAACGTGATAAGTTTTGATATTCAAAAAGTTTACACTAAGCAAAATATCATATATATATTATAGATAATTTTCGCAAAAATATATGTTTATACATAAACTTTGTTTCCATTCGTTGCCAAGAGTGGGCAACAAAATAATGTTTCCTTACAAAGAGAAAATGTTATATATATATATATATATATATATATATATATATATATATATATATATATATATATATACAAGAAATAAATGTTACCATATTCGATAGAAGGTACTTTTATGGAAGAAAAGTTCATAGGTCTGTATTTTTAAGTAGTTTTAAACAAAAAAAAGTCTTAATTGACGAACCCGTTTAAAAAAAATCAATATGATACCGACTTTGAAATTGAGAGCGCCGTTCTCAATTTGAAGGAGGGACATCTGCGCGTTTTGTATTTACAATATAAGAGAGTTCCGTCAACGTAAGGAATATTTATAAACATATTTTAATGTTTTCCGTTATTTTGTGCTTGAGGAATATTCGATTATGGCATGTGTACTTTATATTCATTTAAGTAGTTAGCGCTTCAAATTTCGTTTTAATTTTAGTTCGCTAAAATTATTTCAAATAAAGAGCATTAAAACTATTTCTAAACAAAGAAAACATGAACTTAACTTTTATTGACTATGGTAACATTTATTTCTTGTATATTTATTTTTCGGGTAGTCGTTTGTTAGCTTTTCTACTAAAAACTCTTGCTACATAATATCTATGCGATATCGAAAAACAAAGAAACAAAAACAGTTTGGAAAAATAATGAAGCTTTACTTAATTTAGTAAAATGATCCGAAACAGCAAAATTGGGTACTAAGAAAGTAAAAACGACATTACTTCAGTTTTTTAACGCAAAAAATCGATATAAATATAAATAAGAAGGAAATAGCGCCCCTTTCAAGCAGAATAGCTTCGTTTCAGTTTCACAGTATTGAACGGTGTAGAATTGCGCCGTCGGATTCAGGGTTGTACTATTGTAATGTAAAGAACACGCAAAAAAGGGTGTAATATACTGAATTTCTTTCTAGTACACTAACAAAAAAAAAGCTGAACCAGGAATATAAATAAAAATCAAAAGGTTATGTAAATGTTTTTGAAAGACACGTAATCACGTGAGCAGGATTTTTTTTATTTCTTTTGACACGATAACAAGTAACGTTTTTTTTTAATTATGTATCTATTTATCTATTTTTGAAATAGTGCAACGTGCAAGTGGAGAAGAAAAAACAGAGTTATGCAAAATTGGCGTCGAGAATTGTCTTAGTTTCCGACTTTTTTTTTGCTTTCACTTTAATAAGAACGTGAATTTATGAGGTGAATTTTTTAGACACAATATGATTCAACTCAAAAAATAAATAAAAGCTAACGTGAATTAAGATTAAAGTTAATATGTTATTGCGTGACATGTGCCTTCAGGTTTTTTTTAAAGTCTTGTTAAACTTTGTGACATATTTACATTCTATGTAGGTCAGGCGCGAACGAACAACCAATAATTTTATTATACCATATTTCTTCAAACTGAAACATAATTATCAAAGTATACTTACGCAAATAGATATGAAAAGACTTTGTTAAGGTTTGTGCCATATTTCCATGGACTACAGGCGCGAACTCAACCCCCAAAATTTTATTATACCATCCCTATTTAAGTTGAAACACACTTTTCAAAGTATTCTTATGTACATCTATTTCAAAAACACTTGCTAGTCGCGAACGCAGACCCCACAATTTTTATGAACCACCGTTCTTCCAGGTCAAACATACCCATTTATAGGCCTCGATACATCTTCTATCATTATATGTAATCACTGTTTTAAAATAGTCAACCATATAGGATCCTATTCGTGACCACACACACACATACATAGATACACACACACGCGCGCTCACACACACACACGTTCAGCTTTGTTTTATAGATTTAAGTTGAAAGTATTCTTATGTACATCTATATAAAAACCCTTGTAAACGTTTTTTTTTTCTTTTTTTCATTTTTTATTTCCATATCTTCAGGGGCATGGCGCGATTGTAGACCCCACAATTTTTATGAACCACCGTTCTGCCAGATCAAACATATCCATTCTTATGTCTCGATACATCTTCTATCATTATATGTAATCAGTTTTTTTTTTAAATAGTCAACCATATAGGGACCTATTCCTGACCACACAGACACACAGATACACAGAGACACACATACAGACGTTCCGCTTTATATTATGTATGTATGTATATATATATATATATATATATATATATATATATATATAATTTAAAGGAGATTAGAACAATAGTCTAAAGAGCTGAGTGTATTTTAATGTAACAGTGAAATTACTAGTTTAATTAAAATACAGGAAATAGAAAGTGCTCGTTGTAATTTATATATATATTAAGCTCGATAGTTAAATGTCCTAGATTTATTGAGCGAGCATCCCCCTTTTTAAAATTCATCATTCAATAAGATAAAAAGCTATAGCAAACATCTAAATGACTACTTTAACCACAGTTCCTGATTTAAAAAAAAGAAAAATTAAAAGGTAAATATCTCTCTATATTTTTAAAGCAAATTTATTATGTAAATTCCAAAATATATATTTTTCTCTACTTATTTCTATCTCTAACTCATACTAATTTTCTTATAAATTTTAAATCCAGACCTTTTATTTCAATTTTTCAGATTCATCTGCCTTACTTTTAATGCTAGGTTTATTTATGGTGTCTTTTAAATTCAATAAAAACCCTCCAAAATTTGCTGATAAGGAGACCTTGCTTACCAAAAAACTATATATAATTATTCTACATAACTTGATGTATATCACAATAAAAAGCATTGTTTTCCGAAACGATCGTACAGATAATTGATTTTGTTGTTGTTCCTTCTTATGAAACGGATTTTTAATTTAATTAAAATTTGATTTTAAAATTTTAAATTATAAATCACATTACTTAATATATATATATATATATATATATGTATATATATATATATATATATATATATATATATATATATATATATAATTAGTTACTATAGGATTAAATATCTACAGACACTAGTGTTTCATTCTTTCGGGAATCATGAGTGCTAAATATCCTGAGTTACCTATCTAAATACTGTTGAAATTAAACATTTATTTGGAAATGTTTTTAACATTTTTCAGATTGATTTAAGGAGTATATGATAACCTGTGCTTGCGAGCGTTATTGACGGACTTTATTTTACCTCAATGTGATCAACTATAATATAATTACATATATATATATATATATATATATATATATATATATATATATATATATATATATACCTACTAATCAATGATGGGGGCTTTAATGCCTTTAATATCTACTATGCACTATCCTCGCTCTCTAAGACCTCCCTGTGTATATAGTAGGCTTGGACAACCTAGCATGAGGATGGTCCCCTATAATAACCTAGACTAGATATTCGAGTCGTATGCTATTCGCGGCCCACAAAAAATCTGCTCGATATTGCTAAGACACAGTATCTTATAGAGGGAATGTTACATTTTCTTCGAATGAAATATAATTTTGCGTTTTCCAGCAACTTACTGCAATGCAAATCACGCAGATAAAAAATAAAATCCAAGTATAATGCACGGGGATGTACCAAAATATTGCTTCCTATTTATTCCGTCCGAATAGATCATTGAGGATCGCAAATTTCATTATTATGGAGACTGAATTTGTCTATACATGCCCTTAAAGTTTCATCTCTATATTTCAACTATTGACAGTTTCAAATTTTTTTTCGTATACGCGCATCATCAGCACAGATACGTTATTGAATTCTTACATGCGGGGTCAGAATTCATCGGCACCTGTGTGACGTTTACGAATTGATGCGATGTTTCTTGGCATGATAGGACAAAAAAGTGTGTCGATTCTCCAATGACTATAGAGTATATAATGTATATTATAATAATGGATTATTGGTATATAATATAGAGTTTATAATGCTATAATGGGAGTGGCAAATCGCACACTTGATAGAGGTATCAAATATGCGCATTGTTAATGAGGGTGCCAATGTAGAAAAAAAATCTAGTGCAGAAAAATCAATTGTTTTGCTGTTACCCCTCCCCTTTTCGTTTTACAGCTCAAGAATAGGATCCGTTACGTTTGAAACAACAACCCCATGTGTCTGTAACAATATGAATAACATTGTGTATCTTTGTTAGTCATAGTAGATTTGGTAATAATAATAAGAAGAAGGAGGGTAATAATAATAATAATAATAATAATAATAATAATAATAATAATAATAATCGCAATTAGTATGGATTAAGCTGTTATTTCTATTTTAGGCATAACGGACTTACGAACATAGCTAATTAGACCTTTTACGTCATTGGGTACTGATTTATTGCAGTTATAGCCCCAGAATAAGACCATGCTTACATACCTTTTTGTTACTTATGTCTGTACTTGGTTGCCTTGATTATTACGGACCTGTAAGTCCACAAGAATAACAACAACCATAAGCACATGCACAGCAACAACAATCACAATAATAATAATAATAATAATAATAATAATAATAATAATAATAATAATAATAATAATAATCATAATAATAATAATATTCTGAATATTGTCATTTTCTATCACGTTTGTGGTTCATTGTTCCTTCCAGCTGACCTTGGCGTTTGCATCTTTTAAATTGTAAATTACTCCACATTTCGTACTATCCTGGCCTAACGGAAGCTGCGCATGCCTTGTCCCAAGTGACACGTCCGGACCGGCTCTCGAGGCTATATGAGTGGTGCAGAAAATGGAGGAAGACGGCGAGTATATTTCTCCCCGCGGAAAGTCCTCCCAACACCGATGTCACCAAAACTAGAAACATGGCCGAGGTCACACGAGGCCCGACCAACGCGTCTACATATTCCATTCATCTGTACGATCACTCTGGGCTAGAAAAGCAAGCGTTTTCACTCGGAAAGGAACATAAAATATTCAATTCCTTTGTTGCCTGAATAATTTGAAAATATCAAGTGGAAGGAATAAAAGGTCAAGCAATCTAAGATGAAGGACATTGGCGCTGGAAAATTATCCAAAACTCAAACATTCCCTAGCAACTAAAACGTAGAGGTGATTCCTTTTTTTTTTTACTTGCTTGATTTAGACATATCATGGCGGCGAGCAACCTATTTCCTATGAATCTATCTCTACTAGCCGGTTTTACCGCAGATTTTGTTCAGTGTAAACAGTTACCTAAAGCATTTACTGAAACACTAGCAGGAACTGTGGAAATTCCACAGTTGATTGATTCATATATTATATATTGATGCTGGCATTCTGTAGATAATCAACGTAAATGGAGACACTCTTATGTTATTGTACCTATTTACAATGGCTCCGCAGGGGACAGGGTTAGACACCAGGGTCGTCTTTTTTAACATGGAAAAAAGGTACAAAAATAAAATTGTCTCAGTCGTGAAAGAGTTCTCTTCCACTGAAAGAGGCTCGTTTGTTAAAACTGCAAAAGTATTTATCTAATCTAGCAGTGACGCTCGGCGTAGCCAGGTCGTAAAATACGCTTAAATATGATATTTTAATTCTTGCAGATTTCGCCTATATTATTATAGAGTTAATGTTCTATCGATTCTTATGTATTATAAAGTTGCGAGTTTAAAAATAAACATATATATCCATATGACTTCATCGACTTGAATCAAAACCGAATCCCAAATTATATATATATATATATATATATATATATATATATATATATATAATTATGAAGGATTCTTAGTAAAATTATTTATTAAAAAATACATGTCTTGAGTGGTACCATGTAATCGAAACCGAAAAAAAACTTCTTGGGGAGAATTCTTGGTAAAATTATTTATTATAAGAAATGGAATTACATCACAATTAAACGACCCGGATGTAAGCGTGACACCGAGAATAACACACCCGCTATCTTATTAATGTATAGCTTATGTGTTTAATCTAAAAAGTGGAAGGTTTTCGATATTTTTATTTATTTAATATAATCGATATGTATTATAATAATCTCTATCATTTAAAATATATTGATTGTTTGATGCATACAATTGTTCCCCGCAACAAGAAAGAATTCGATTAAAAAATTAATATAACTACTGAGTTATCAATTATATATATATATATATATATATATATATATATATATATATATATATATATATTTGTGAGAGTCACCGACGTCGAGGAATACATTTTCGTCTACCATTATTCTTTAATGCAATTGTCGAAGTGTTTAAACACGAGGTAACAAGTAAAATCCGAAGATATTTGCGATTGAAGAGATGTGCGATTGGAGATTGGAGATTTCGCATCTCTTGCCACAAAAAATCGTCAAGTAAAATAAATATTTTCGAAGATCACAAACCCAGATATTGAACACAAAATCAAAACTGATTGAAAAGACATAATATGAATTGAAAAAAATCCAATAGAAGCAAGCCCGCACAGACAACGTAATGGGTTTTCAGTTGCAATCGTATTGGCCGGAGATTTAAATTTCGTTTGATAGTTTTTGTGTCGGAAAATCTTTTACAAGCATCGAAAATCGATAATCGAATATTCCGATCATACAAGAATGGGATTTTGACGAAAAATGACACCTTGCAGAGCCTAAAATAATAAGTGCGTTTGAGAAGCATGTTAACACACAAGCCAAAATGTCTGATATAAAATCAACAATAGGTTCTTTGATATAATAGAGGCGCTTAGAAATATATATTTTTGTTTGGAGCACAATTACACCATAATACTTGACTATTGCATTTAAACTTTAATCCAAGCTATTGTAAATATAATAGTGTAAATATAATTTTGAAAAATCAACACGAGGTTCTCTACAGTGCAATGTTGGCAACAATGTACTGCGGAGTAGTCAGTCCGAGGAGGAACGTTAACCTTCTTTCTGGTGCACCGCCATCTGTCTCCAACAAGAGCAGACAGTCAATCGATTTGATTGAAAAATGGGCGATTTTTCCGATTTCAATAACAACAACAGTATAGACATGCGGTACATTGATTGATTTAGGTGTTCATAAGCCTCCCCAATACTCTAGGTCTCTTCACACTTGTCCAGTGTAGGGCTGGTCAGTGCTCTCTCCTCGGTCTTTTTATCCTCCTTGACCCTTCTCAGTTATTTTGTCTTCATTCTTTTTTTTTTTTTAACGGGGGTGATTGCGTGATGGGAGGGGATGGGACGGGATAGAGAATTTTATTATTATTATTCATCTATTATTTTTTTTAGATTATTCTAAACGCATGATATTTTATATTTACTATCCCTGTAAACAATCCCGGGAAACGTCGGTCCGTTAGCTAGTTCAAACTTAAGCTAAATCGACAATATTTGTACAACAAATCCAGTTTCAGAATCAAGAAAAAATTAATAATTTCGATAAATATTCTTTGCTGAAAAGTCCAGGCATAATATACCTCTGCAGTCAAGAATTTCTTTCTATTTATAATAAAAAAAAGACCGCTGACCATTTCTTTAAAATTTCCGTCCTGTTTTCCTTTACCTCATTCTTCTATAAAACTAGGGGGTATTCTTTTTACATTGCTTTCTCTTTTGTTATGAATTTATTTTGCTTTTCTTCTGTACTTTTGACAGCTGTCTCCATCCCAGTAACCGGTTCACGCCAGGAAGGCTTCGACTCTCTCGGCCTTATCTCAGAGCTGTCATTGCGAGAGGGGAAACCACGTTTCAGAAATTTGCCAAACTGGGCAGAAGTGTCAATGAGGTTGACCTTAGTGAACACATCAAGAGTGTTCGTTACCATTTTCAACCTATCAATCGCCGAATGCCATACACGTCACACGCTTTCGCTGATGGCTGTCTGCATTGTTTTTTCAATACGTATGCGGGGTACACTAGACACAGACACACACTCACACACACCTATGTATATACGTGTGTGTTTATGTCTATATTTGTATAAAAAAGAAAGGAAGAAAGAGAAAGATGCAAGGTAGTATATATACACAGAGGAAGAAAATAGCAAGGATATATATAAGGCAGAATATTAAGTAAAACAAAAGCGTTACAAAAAAAAATTCATGTAAACGGCAGAATATTAAAATAAATAATTACTAATAAAATAAATCACCGCAGAAAAATATTAGGTTAAAACAACATTGGTAGAATGAAATAGGGCGGGGTGAAGATAATTAATTATAGTGATTCAATGAACTTTTAAAAAAAACTTTCTTGAAGTGAAATGTTTGAATTTCATATCAAATTTTTTTAAATTATTCTAAGCAAGACAAATGATACCGCAGAAATTTGATTTCCTTAACCTATAGGGGTTCTATGTCTACCATCTCTTCAGAGGGGAAAATATTAGCAAATATTTATAACGGTGTGTACCCTATTTGCTAAAGTCAATGCGACAATTAATTTATTCTGAATTATATATATATATATATATATATATATATATATATATATAAGTTAAAAATATATATGGCAATTAAGCTACACAGAATAATCCGTGTTTGATCCAGCTAGGATTCGTCAGGCTTAAGCATAAGCCTGACGAATCCTAACGGGGATGAAACGCGGGATATTCTGTGTAACTTAATTGCAATATATACTTTTATAACTTACTACCATGCGTTACCTATGTGTTGAAGTAAATACTGAAAATTTACGAATAAAATTATACTTTGGTATATTAATTTATGTGATTAAATTACGTAGTCATGCATATATATATATATATATATATATATATATATATATATATATATATATATATATTAAATGTATATTTATGTGCGTGTATGTGTGCGTGCTTATTTATACAATTAGATAACGCCTCAGCTACAAAAAATTATGAACGCATAATCCTTGTCAGTATATTTTGTATCTCACATAAATATCTAATAGACACGCACGATACGTTTGCGGATTTTCCTTCTCAGGACCTGGCTTTATATTTCTGTGCACGTATTTATTCCTTACATTACGTCTTGTCTTTTACTATGGAGATAGAAAAGGCCAACTTTGTCCCGGTTATCGACGTGCTGATCGAAAGGCGCAGAGGTGGTTTTCTTATCCTGATAGATAGAAAACCTACCTTTAGCGGTCTTTATAGTAAATGGTGTTCTTTTGAACCTAAACCCACCAAGTTGATGTTCATTAATACGTTAGTATATACGTTTTTTTATTATTTGTACCCCTTGTCGGCTAAATACTTAAATTACTAAAATTTAAAAAAAAATCCTTGTTGATAATGACTACTGAGAAATCTTTATTGATATATGTATTAAATTCTAAATCACCCAATTTAGTAAAACTAGTCAAAGTGTTCTGTATATCTTAAGTTGTAATATGTTTGAGAAAAATGTGTACCCCTCATTAACTAACTTAAACAGGCTATCAACATTTGTTTCTGCCTGCTTTACCTCGTGTAATTTTTAATACGAAACCTGCATTTTTATCTTCCAAAGAAGACGGGTTTCCGCGTACAAAAATGATTAATATCATATAAAAATTCCAATGCCAGTGTGATGCTGTCGGGCGAACCAGCGTTCATTTTGTAAAAAGAATCGGACATGCGCCTTCAGGTTTTGTAATAAAAAATAAAATAAAATTCTCTCCAACCCTAACCACAATAATTAAGATTCTGCAATTAGGTAACATTTATTGGATAATCCAGAATGTTGGTTGGCATAAAAGGGTGACTGTTTTTCAATTCTTTTTCGAGGAGTATCGAGTAGTCATCTGAAAACTCTCACACCTGTCTCCATTGCACGACTGAAGTCTTCTATCTGCAAAATGGTTAATAAATTTATTGCACCTTTTAGGTGATTTGTAGAATGGTACTATGGATGGATAGGGATATTTATACATGTATATGTATTAAATTTTCTACTCTCTCTCTAGTGATCCCTGTTTTTTTCTCTTTCCCGTATATTTAAATGCGGGATATATTATTTCTCAGTCGCGTTATTTTTACTTTAGTAATAATACGTATACACTTTTTAGTATTTACTAGACTTGAAACATCAAAGAGCCCTAGTTGTCGCCCTTTAACTGTTATAAGTACCTACGGCGACCTTTGTTCCCCATAATTTGTCGACTAATTTTTGTAAAATTCACAATGAGATGGGGTATCTCCCTTCGTAGCTAGGTTTCCCCAATTATGGATAATCACAGTAAATTAGAACGAAAGAGAATAATAAAATATTAAATAATAAAAAAAATAGAATGGGATCCTAAATTCCGAATGGTGTATGAGGGTTAAATAAATATAAAGTAATGTCCTTCTTTATTTCCCTATTTGATAAAATATTAACCTTAAACTAGTGTTAAATCTAAGTAATAAGATAGACGATATTTTTTAAACATTGGAGCAACAATTGGGCGAATACGAAACTAAAAATAACCGTAAAGTTTTAGCTAGGTTGTTCTGGCCATATTATAAATATAAAAATAAAATTCAAAACATTTTTTTAAATTAATTATATGAAATAAAGAAACATACAAATCTAATTTAAGAATTCAATAAATAGTATTATTGACATATATTAAATGGCAACGGGTTTTGTGGTAACGTCTTATTACATGTTTTTAAATAAGGATACGAAAATTAAGTGATATATTCATATTTAAATAAGCTCTTGACAAAGGATGTGTCCAGGATGGATGTTTTGGCATGCTTCATTTCCTTTAAGGGAAATTTCTTTAAATAATGTTCTATTTTTAAAGTGTTTTTTTTTAATCCAAGAAGTCTGACGAAAGGCTGGTTATGTGAACATTTTCAAACGACATAATGCTTGAAATTGTTCAACCGGTCTTGAAACAATTGTAACTTAAATCAAATAAACTTTTTGTTGCTACCAATTCCTTTTTTGAAGTCTTGGTTTTGTTAATACAGTATATTAATGCTCAATTATGAAATTTGATAATTTTGTAGCTCACTTTTTATGTAATTTCTTTTGGGCTTAAATTTCATTGGTATATGAAAAATTTACTGAATTATACGAACCTAGTAAAATCCAGTACATTACAAACAAGTCTAGGTATCTATCTATCTATGTATCTCTCTCATATATATATATATATATATATATATATATATATATATATATATATATATACATATATATAATGTGCGTGTGTGTGTAAGGTCGCATCGATATATCTCTGGGCCCCATTGTAAAAATGTAATATACATATATTTTTACAGACATCGCAACACAATTTGATGAGTGGATATTTAGAAGATAACAGCAAAATGCTGAGCTAAATGATATTAACTATTCCGTATTTTAATCGGATTTTTCCTGAACACATACTTGAAAAGTGAGATCTTTATAATTGCCTCTGTTTCAGAAAGTGTATTTTAATAGTCGTTTCGAAATTTTTTGCCATCATGCTATCATGGAACGTGTGCATTCAATTTCAAATTTAAACCAGTATATTATATGAAGAAACGCGGAAAGAAAGCAAACATGTTTTCTAGATGAGTCAATTGGAAAAAAACATCCCCGAGAAGAAAACACAATTAGATAGTAATTAAATATTAATTAAACTTTTTATCGTATTGAATGCTGATAGAAAGCCAGACATATTTGTTATCTGAATATGAAGTCAAGTTATGAATAGATGTCTGAAAAAAAGGCAAAATATATCAATACGTAATTCTTTTGACAAATATTCTAAACAAAATTCCAACGTTTAATCAGTGCATTAAAGTAAGTAAAACACTTTTATTCATAAGCAGACAATCAGTCACGAAAATACATATACAAACAAATGCACACACACAGTTTATATATACACTATTATAGAAAATAAAATATGTGTGTGAGAAAGTTCATTACCTATTGGCTTAAAAACGGCTGGCTGGTTTTTATGAAATTTTTCGCGAAGGAATTTTACGTATCTAGCAGTGGTCCTAGATGTTGTGTGTATCAAAATGTAAGAAATAGATGTTATTAAATGAAATATTAGTTACGTTTCTAACGATATTCGAAAAGTTATTTGTTTAAACATTTTTTAATGCGTTGAAATTTCAAAATCACACTAATGCGTTCTCTTTTATGTTTGACCAAAAATAATGCGTAATGCCTGCGTGAGGATCCTTGCTAACCGTCCCACATAGAAACAAACCCGCGAAAAAGTATGTTTCTATAAGTATTTTGTTTAATTTTCGACTTTTTACGAGTTTATTTAATAATATTTGTGGTACAAAACTTCTGAATATCCTGAAAAACGTCGAATCATGTTGAACTGATTGTCATATAATTTGCTAACTAATCTCTTTGCTCTGAAAAAAAATCTTCCATTCTTTGAAACCCGGAAAATAATTAAATATTTAATTATCTATCTTTATTGGAGGTGTATTCTCGAAATATATATTGTTTATATGTAAATTTCCGGTTTATGTATCTTTTTTATTTTTGCCTATATATATATATATATATATATATATATATATATATATATATATATATTATTATTATTATTATTATCATTATTATTAAATTTTCACCACAAACAAGGCAGAGTGCCACTTTTAAGCAGGGGGCTACTATCAGGGACTTAATTAGCGGGGTCATTATGAAGGGAGATGAGTAGAAAGATGTTTGTTTACATTACACTTGAACTTCTGCATATCATTGCAGTTGGAAAAGCAGAATCCCGGAAGTGAGTTCAAAAGACCCGCAGTTCTGGGGAAGAAACTATTGGAGTAAAAGGCTTTCTTGCACCTAGAGATCTCTACTTTAAAGGGATGAGACTTAGTAGCTTGTCGGGTTTGTCGGGGGTAGTTACGTTGGGGAGGTACAAGCGTTTGCAGTTCGTCAGAGCATTCACCATTAAAGTATTCGTAGAACAGGCAGAGGGATGCAACATCTCGTCGATGAGACAAAGGCTGAAGCCTAGATGACAGTTCAGGACCTATCAGGTTGGCGACTCTCTTTTGAACCCTGTCCAGGAGCGAGAGACAAGCAGCAGATGCACCAGCCCAGATGTGACAACAGTACTCCATACATGAGCGAATGGTTGCCTTATAGAGGTATAGGATATTGTCAGGCGTAAGTAGTTTTCTAGCACGGTAGATGGAGCCAACCTTCTTTGCAGCAGCCTTGGCAATGCTCTCAATGTATCTATTACAGTTCATATTCTCTGTAAACGTTAGACCGAGGAGTTGAAAAGAAGTACTTTCAGGCAATGTGTTCTTGGCCATTGCTATTCGTGGCAGAGAAGGTTTCTTGTAGTTATTGAAGGAAACAAGCTTAGTCTTAGCAGCATTGATTGTGACCAACCATTTTGTCCCCATTCCACTACGGATTGGAGGTCATCTTCTAGTGTTTCTGC
Source organism: Euprymna scolopes (assembly GCF_053919585.1). NCBI lineage: Eukaryota > Metazoa > Mollusca > Cephalopoda > Sepiida > Sepiolidae > Euprymna > Euprymna scolopes. The sequence goes on from NC_136509.1 coordinate 78,356,992, forward strand.
CATTTCCTTGGATATGTGTTCATTTGTTTTCCCCTCATATCTGTTATAGAGAGTGGTGTCATCGGCAAATATACCCTTCTCCGAAACAATTTTATCAGGGAGGTCGTTTATGAATATCAGAAATAATAGAGGTCCAAGTATAGACCCCTGAGGTATTCCCGCATTTATGTCATATTGTTTGGATGTACGACCGTCGAGGACAACTTTGATTTTTCTATTACTTAAGAAGGATTTAATTACATTATGAATTCCTCCAATGATTCCATATGATCTAATTTTCCTTAGAAGACCATCGTGTCATACCCTGTCAAAAGCCTTAGATATATCGAGGGCCACCGCTCTACCCTCCCCTGTTTTATCCACTGAACGGCATATACGTTCAGAAACTACAGTTAAGATATCTGCTGTTGAACGGGCTTGCCTGAATCCATATTGTTTGTCAGTCAGGAGTTTAGCAGCTGTTAGGTGCTGGACTAGGGCTTGATTAACTAAGGACTCAAAAATTTTGGCGAAAAGCGGGAGGGGGCTAATGGGGCGATAATTTAGTGGGTCAGTTCTTTCACCAGAATTCTTGAAGACTGGTACCACAGAGGCAGTTTTCCAGCAGTCGGGAAAACAAGATTCGTTATTGTAAAGTTTGGACAGAACTGGAGCAACCTCGACAGAGCATTTTTTTAATAGCACAGCCGGGATGAGATCTTGTCCACATTCTTTTGAGGTGTCTAGGTTTTTTAAAATAGCATGTACCTGAGAAGGGGTGATTTTCAAATCGTCTAGTGTGGCGTGTATATATATATATATATATATATATATATATATATATATATATATATATATATATGTATATGTATATATATATATAAATATATATTTATGTGTGTGTGTGTAAAAGAGATTTAGAAGGCGGTCACAATGCGAGGAATGAATTATAGTCGCTGTTGGTAAGAGGAGACGAGAACAAGTGGCGATTTACAAATCAATAAGTACATACGTATATATATATATATATATATATATATATTTAATATATATATATATATATATATATATATATATATATATACATTTATTCAGTTGTATGGTAAAATGTCTTACTCGTAATGCCTGTGCGACGTATTCCATTATTAATTTTAGAAAAATTTTCCCTTTTCAAATGGTGTGCGTAACCGGTCGATTCAAAGCATGCTGGATGAAGGACCGGAAGTTGTGTAGCTATGTGAGGCCTCGGTGCAAATGTGAGTAGGGCATTTATGTATGGTATAATTAGATAATTAACATGTTTATAAATTTGCTATTTTTATATATTTGTCTTTGTTGTTATTTTATTTATTTTTTTGGTTTATAACTTGTTTTAGCGTGAGCTTTTTTAGTTCTCTGTTATGTTGTCTTTATCATTATTATTATTATTTATTTCTTATTTATTTTTCTGCTGCTCTGTGGGTGTCTCTGCTTTTCTCGGTCACTACTGTAGGGACGGGATGTGAGAGAGGAGGAGAGGTCGGGGTCGGCAGCTGGGTGTATAGGTTAGTGCTGTTGTATATATATATATATATATATATATATATATATATATATATATATATATATATATCGTGTGTTTAAGAAGCACGTTTTTGTTAAGACACGTACTGTTCTATAGCATGGGGTGTCCTTGCTACATAAGTATTCTTAGTTTCAACCGAGAAACAAGAACGACAATTCGAACAATTTTTCTACATAGAAAAGTTATTAACCAAGAACAATCTATTCTATTTAACAACAATTGTCTGAAACATATATATATATATGTATATGCATATATATATACTTACATGCAAACACATATGCATAAATATATGCATGTATACACATATACATATATACTTACATACACACATATGCATGAATATGTATATACACACATACACACTCACACACCCACACACATATATATATATATATATATATATATATATATATATATATATATATATATATATATACATGTATATATGTATATATTTAATCAAGAAAATAATATTAAATGAAACGGAGACACTTTGCTTTATAATTCATTTTTTTTAAATTTTTCTATGTTCCGCAATATTTTTTGTATATATATATATATATATATATATATATATATATATATGTGTATATATATATATATATATATATATATATATATATATATATCATACATGTCTGTGTGCGTTTTTATACATCGACAGAGTAAAAGGAAATAGGATAAAACCAGTGTGAGTATTGGTTTTTCCATTAAAAAACGAGGAAGACAAATCGAAAAACAAATTGATTTTCGTTATGCATCATTCTAGCTCTGTATTCTTCCAAACGACTAATCTTTGAAAGGTCAGTGAGATCATGCTACGAAAAGATAATAGGCGGACTGAATAGGAATTAACAATTTATTTTAATGTAAAACGAAATGGTGAGCATTTTCTAGCCTGACCTCATAATCAAGTTAGACGCTAAATCATTGAATGATCACAACAACTGTCTCCTCTCTATCATCCACTTACGTTCTTCAATATTCTTTCACTTTTCTATAACATGCGATGTGTTTCTTTTATAAGACACAAACACATTCGTATATTTTTGAGCGAAACAAGTATATTAGTAAAAACAATGGTACCTACATAAATGTATATGCACACTTTACTTAGTTTTATTTTTGTATATATATCCATCAACAAATGTGTTTTTCAGGCTGAAAAACAGGCAATTGTTAAAGGGGCCCACTCTTTTAAATATATATATATATATATATATATATATATATATATATATATGTATATATATGCATATATGTATATGTATATATGTATATGTATATATATGCATATATGTATATGTATATATGTATATGTATATATATATGCATATATGTATATGTATATATGTATATGTATATGTATATATATGCATATATGTATATGTATATATACATATGTATATGTATATATACATATATATGTATATATATATATATACATGTATATATATGCATATATATATGTGTGTATATATATATAATTATTTACTATAATAATTTAATGTCTACAGACATTAGTGTTTCATCCTTTCGTGAATCATCATCAGCATTATATATATATATATATATATATATATATATATAACTACTTCATTTACACACAGAAAATTAATATACGAAAGTATAGAATTATTCGTAAACTTTAAGTATTTACTTCAAATGTGCTTAATACGTAGGTAGAGCTAGTTAGTAATTTATAGAATACATATGCCGATTAACATACACTGAATATTCGGCATATCATCCACTCTAGGATTCGTCAGGCTTATGCGCGAATTCTATGGTTGTTGATTGTTTTTATATGGTCCTCTTCTGTTGAGGGTTTTAGTTAGCCAATCAGCTTTCTAGTATCCACCGCGTCCCGTCTATCAGCCAATGCGCATGCATTTTATCGAACAAAGGATATGTTTTAAAACTAGTTTAGTGGTTTAAGGCAGACGTTTATTTCTTTATATATATATATATATATATATATATATATATATAAATATACATATGTGTACATACCTATATGCGCATATATCTTCATATATACATACATATATAAGTGATCGTTTAGGGATATTCATGTTTTTTAAATTTATTTATTTGTTTATTTTCTATTGTTTTTGTTAGTTTTAAAACTCTTTTGTATCGCTATTTTATTTTGTGAACACAGTTATTTGCTATTTCTCTTCTACAGTTTAATAGATTTGGGGGGTTCTTTAAAGTAAAGGATAGCAAATTTTTCTTGAAGGCATAATTTACATGGGTCGTGTAAATTCCTACATGTGGTACTTGTCTTATTATTTTCCATTCGGCTAACTGCGAATGTCCGCTTTCTTTGAGTTCCCCGTATTTATTCGCTATTGTTGTTTTTATACGGTGTTTTTTATTGTTGAATGTATTTTTGTGGTCATAGTATCGGGTTTTGAAATCTAAGGAAGTCATGCGTAATATTTCTTGCTATTCGGGTTTTCTTTCGCAAATATTATTGCCTAATAAACTACGCTTTTTGTTAGACATTTATTTTGAACTGGGCAAAGTGTGCGGTGTCTACAGTTGCATTTATCTTGTTCGTTATTAGTATTTTTATTTATGGTATGCTTGTTCTTGTCCGGGGTCGGTTTGTTATTATTGTTATTATTATTATTATTATTATTATTATTATTATTATTATTATTATTATTATTATTATTATTATTATTGTTGTTCTTGCTATTATTATTATTATTATTATTATTATTATTATTATTATTATTATTATTATTAATGTTATTATTATTATAATAAAAACATTAATGTCATTTTAATAAATAATTGCCGTTGGAATGTTAAATGGACGATTGTATTGCGTTGTCATTCTTTGCTAAATCGAGTTGTTTCCCAGAGTTTATTTAATGTATTTTTAATTATGTCTTGAGGGTACAGGAGTAAGCACAATCCAAATAACACATATTATAAATCGTTATCTCCAAAAATCAGAAACAATTTTCAAAGACAAATCACGGTACTTATCCATATGTTGCCCCACACAAACGTCATCATCTTCCAGCAGTTTACGGTAATCAGCCGAAAAAATAACTAGAACAACGATGCGAACATTAGGAGAGGATAAATTCAAAAGCTTGAAAAGTAATGTTGAATAGAATTCACTTCAAAAGTGTAATTGTATGTAATATTTTTTTCAAGTAAATTACATTTAACAAGTATTTTAAAGAGATATTTATTTCAGATGAAAACATAGAAACAACTATGAAAGAAATTTAAAGTATGGTCTTCTTTTTTTTTGCATGCAAAATACCACACACATTTTTATACGATAATACTTTTTATCATTAGAAAATGATTGTGATTTCATACCCTTGTACTAAGATCAGTGTCATTTTCCTATTAAATTAAACATAACCTGTCAGCAGTTGTTTGGCTTTTAATTTTTACGACTTCTTGTCTGGCATCTTCCAATGAACTACAGGTTTTAAACTTAGATGTTTTATCAGTAAAGAAATTATTATACTTTTAAGTGAAGAACATATTGTAATGTTTTGAATTTTCGATACGATTATTATTTAACATTATGTATCACTGGCAGCCCTCTTGTTTTAATAAATTTAGGTCTCTAATAACGTATAATTGGTTAATTGATCTTATCCAAATCATAGTTATGAAAAGATAAGAAATCCTAGTTTTGCTTCATGATTTTATTAACTGTATTAATTTTTTGTGAATTTACTTTCAACTAAAATCAAAATACGAAACCATGTTTTTCTCATTTACCAAACATGGCGACTTTTATACGTGAAAAGAATTTGAAGAGTAATCGCTAAAAAACGTGATGGTAATACCACTTAAGATAAGAACAATTGCCCTAATATTAATAAAACGTTTTTTTTTTAAGTATTTACAGTCCATTTATTTTAATTCTGTAAATTTTTAAAAATGTGCAGTGAATAAAAATTAAAATCTAAAATAATCTCATCGAGCAGAGATAGTGTAGGGCAATCAAGTAAGACAAAATTTATCCGTAGAAACTGCTTTATTTGCATTGAACTGCGTTTTATATTGCTGTATAAAATACCAACTTTCCCACCGACGCATTCTACAGACCTGACACTGTTAGACGTGGCACATCGAAATGTTTGTCTTCTGATTTGTGTGTCTCCATGCACTAACAACAACAAAAATGTAAAATAATCTCACAGCACATCGTATGGTGTTATAGTTAACGCGAACAAATATTCCAATTGGTCCATTCTAGATGCTATCTTCAGAATGAAACTGCGGTTTCAAATTGCGAGATGCGAGCGGGATTTGCCTACCACCGTTGGAAAAAGCCGGAATTTATCAAGCCTGGCACTGACAGTCAGACGCGGCTCGTCAAATCCGTCTTCGTTCGGTAGGTGCGTTTACATGTTGAACATGGCGAACGCCAGGGGTTCAATTTCTCTTTAAAACATCTGGCAGATCAGCTTACTACTCTTGAGGTTTTTCACGGGTTTATTTTCCGCGAGGTTGGCGGGCGTCACTTGCACTTGGTCTGCTGAGTGGGATCGTCGAACCAACGTAAATAAACAGAGGATTCCATTGTAAGTTTCTCGCAACGACATTTACAGCTGGCGTTAAATCCAACTGAACATGCGCGTATACATATACGCATCCTAAACCACACCCATTTACGCACACACTTGCACACGTACACATACAGACTTACATACACACACAATATATATATATATATATATATATATATATATATATATATATATATATATATATATATATTATGAGTTGATTAAGGATCAAAACACCGAGATTAGCAACAAATCTATTATGGCTTTAAAAAACATGCGATATATGGCTATTAAAAAAACATGCGATAACTGCCAACAATTTATTGTAAAATTTTCTGTTTTACCCTTCATTGTTTACGCACGTTTAATTACTCTTTACCAATTCTAGCTTACGGAGATTCGCAGTCGAATCGAAAGTGATCAGGATTTTTGTGGAACTTATATAATCTTCGATTTCGATATACAAACATACTCCTGATCAAAACATTAAACCCACTTGAAAATCTTGAAAAAGAAAACTACTTTCAAGGAAAGATTTTAAACTCTTCCTACTTAAGGTTACCAATACAAATTATCGAATAAAAAACTACATTCCCAACATTTAATCCAGTAATTTACAGTTTTATAAAGTGAGACATTTTACACTTGCTCCAAATTATAAGACCGGCAGTGTCAATTGTATTTGCTTTTTAGTTAATTTACAGATTAGCTATCACTGCGTTAACGTGTCACTATGCATAACGCAAACAAACTTACCGACGTGGAGCGTGCTCGAATGCTAGATTGCTATAAGCCTTTTTGGTCAAGATTAAAGTGTAGTATCTGTTCTGACAGATACTGCAAAGCTATGACTAGCACAGACCAGCTATGACTAGCAAAGACCATATGTGTGGGTCACCCCACATATCTGACCTTGGTCACTGAAGGGGCAACCCTTCATACCAACAGTTTCTAATCCAGCTCCCACTTCCCACCTCTCGGGAGCTGGATCCCCTCTTTCCCCCCCCTGTCTCCACATTAAAAAACGGTCTCCTGCCTAATTTGCTCAGTGGGGAAGCAAATAAATAAAAAGTATCTGTTCTTCTGCACTTCCATTTCTTGTTCTTTTTCGGTGGAGCATTAGTCCTTCACGACTGAGACAATTTTTATTTTTGTACCTTTTCTCCACGTCAAAAAACGACCCTGGTGTCTAACTCTGTCCCGTGGGGAGGCGTAGTAAATAGGTACTATAAGCAAGTTTTATCACAGAGGGCGATGGCAGCGAAAGTAAATCGCAGTACAACTGTGATTTGCTACTGCATATTGAATAGTAAGAATTATAGAAAAGCAAACACCACTTGTAGACCCCACCCCAAAAAAAAACAATTTCTTCTGCATTGTGTAAGAAAATATAAATATATATTTCTGAATTAAATGTTTGACATGTTGTGATGTGACCGTCTCCATGAGGGGTAGGGATTTCAATTGAAGGGAGGTTGAGACTCCCGAAATCTGGAGAATGCCAGGCAGCTATGCTTGTGCGTTTTCTTAAGTATTATTGTATGCCCGGACAACAACAACTGATCCTGCCGAAAAGAAGAGTAAAGTTACAAATTTTATTATTTTTCTATACCGACATATAAATCTGATTGTTTGGTAAAACTGACAATTTGATATCATTTGAGAAACATAACGAAATATAATGTCGTTTCTGGTGCCAGCGCGACCCAACTAAGGGACGTTGAGCACAATGTAGGACCGGGAGGTCGCGGGGTAAACGTGTTCCAGTCGTGATAAACACAACTGAGCGCGTTAGCAGATTCACATGTATATATGGGGAATAGAGAATTCACTGTGATGACGTGCTTACTGGGGATTGGTCTAGGGAGCAACCGAACCTACCCCGATACCTCCGTCATTAAGCAAGTCCTCGCGCCAAAATCGGCAGCTACAGCTTAGTTCTGAGCAAATCTATTACTAATCGAAGATTCGTCGCCAACACTCGCTTCTCGTCCATCACCACCACAAAACTGACAGTAATTAAACCTAGTTGAGACTCAATAGTGTTTTGTTAAAAATCAACAATTAAACAATTGTATATAAGTGTATATCATTATTTTATATCTAAGTTGAATTAACCAAGGAGAATAGATATATCTGAGTCTGCCTTTATTTTGCTTGTATGAAAATGTATTCACTTCAAGCGTGCATAGGCATATCAACCCGAAGGTGAAACCGACTCGCACCAAATCGATCAACGATTCCTACTGCGCCGAGAGAATCCCTTTTGAAAAACAAGCACAGGTCATCTTGGGGTTCTTGACCGAGGATCGACCCGTATATGACAAGGATATCCTTTTTTAGGGATTGCTGAGGGTTTATCCTGGTTGTCGATGATCAACAATGTTCACAAGGAGCTTTTTTTCATAACAGTTTATAATAGTAGTATTGGCAATCTTAAGTTGGATAAGTTTAATATCTATCCCTAAACATTTTCAAGTGGTTTTAAAATTTTGATCAGGAGTGTATTATACGAAAAATCACAAACAACTACTAAAATAATACAGATATATACTTCCGCTGTATATGGCCGAACACACACACACACACACACACACACACACACACATATATATATGTTGTTAAAGAGCACAGCATTTTCTTGTTTGACAATTTTCCGTTTTATTTTTTCCAGTTTTCGAATAATCCTTCATGTGTTATATGTAAAATGGTGTAAAAGTGTTTCGTAGTCTGCGAGCGCTTTCGGCGTTTCCGCCATCGTCGGGCTGGTTATATAAAAAGTCGTTTTAAAATTACGTCGAATGATAAGGTCGTGTTTTAAAATTACATCGTACTATAAGATCGTTTTTGGCTTATGTGGGCTATTTATATACAAATTTATTGGGCAGTTTTTTTTGTTTTTTTTTATATATATATACATTTTTTCATATATATTTTTCATATATACATTAATAGAGGCATCTTAAAATATTTTTGCTGGATTCATAATTTATATTGTTTACTTTGGGTTGTCTCACTTTTATATACAATGCCTCCAACACCTTCAGTCTCCTAACGTTAGAGTCTGTTTGTAAAATTTTGGTATTTTCTACCATGATGTTTCTAAATTGATTTCGTCTAGTAAAACAATCTTCTACAGTGAATTAAGAAACATAAAACAAGTACTGATAAATAATCATTTTCCAAACTTTCTAGTGGATAAAGAAATTAAATTGTTTATTATCAATTAAAGTCATGCTGCTGGTAGGGAAAGGGATAATAATCCGTCACCCATAAATATATTTTACTGTAACCAGTTACATAAAAACTATCACATAGACGAAAGGGTCTTAAAAGACATAATTCGACGATACGTATCTCCCAGCAGCAGTAGAGGGTTCAAGTACATTATCTATTATAAAAAACGGAAAACGACTAATCTCGTAATTAATAACAATATTTCGCAAGCGGACAAAGTGTTGGAAAAGAACAATGTAATTTATCAATTTAATTGCCCCTATAGGAGAGTGTATCTCTAACTGTTCATCTTACATTGGTCATACTACCAACACGTTGTCCCGTAGACTAACGCTTCATCTTTCCGATACTAGTTCTATCGCGCAACATTTAAAAAAACATGGCTGCCAGCATTCTCAATTTAGAAACATCATGGTAGAAAATACCAAAATTTTACAAACATACTCTAACGTTAGGAGACTGAAGGTGTTGGAGGCATTGTATATAAAAGTGAGACAACCCAAAATAAACAATATAAATTATGAATCCAGCAAAAATATTTTAAGATGCCTCTGTTAATATATATATATATATATAAAAAAAAATATATATATATAAAAATGTATATATAAAAAAATGTCCAATAAATTTGTATATAAATAGCCCACATAAGCCAAAAACGATCTTATAGTACGATGTAATTTTAACACACGACCTTATCATTCGACGTAATTTTAAAACGACTTTTTATATAACCAGCCTGACGATGGCGGAAACGCCGAAAGCGCTCGCAGACTACGGAACACTTTTACACCATTTTACATATAACACAAGAAGGATTATTCGAAAACTGGAAAAAATAAAACAGAAAATTGTCAAACAAGAAAATGCTGTGCTCTTTAACAACATATGCTTAAAGGAGAATATGCTGCCTAAATATACACAATATATATATATACATATATATATATATATATATATATATATATATATATATATATATATATATATGATTCTGTAATTACTACTCCAAATATAATTTAGAATAGTAATAGGAATATACTGACCAAATTTTAAGTATACACACACACACATATATATATATGTATATATATATATATATATATATATATATATATATATATATATATATATATATGTGTGTGTGTGTGTGTGTGTGTGTGGGTGTGTGTGTATGCAAAATAAAAATAAAAATCCCAGCGGTGGTTGACGTTATGTTTTGAGAAAAATAGAAAAACGGAATGAAATTATTAAAATAATCAACGTTTCGTCCCTATGATACTCACACATATGTTTGTCCTTCCCGACATGGGTAGGATTCAAGACCTGCTCTCTTTTTCGTATGGTCTATGATTTTTCTTTTCTTGCATTTTTACTTCAATATCCTGAAGATATCCTCTGAAATAAAGACGAAACGTTGATTATTTTAATAATTTCATTCGTTTTTTATTTTTCTCAAAACACACACACACACACACACACACACACACACACACACACATATATATATATATATATATATATATATATATATATATATATATATATATATACAGTGCCAACCAAAAGTATTGAATACATTAGATTCTTCTTTCATAACTTTGATTAGGGTTCGAGATTTTGCTTAAAATTTGGTCAATATATTCCTATTAAAATTGTAAATTACATTTGGAGTAGTTATTACAAAATCAAAAGTTTATAAAGTATATATTAAAGCGAAAATATGAATTAACAAACGCAAAATTAATGGATGCACTTTAAAAAAATTATTTTTCTGAAATAAATGTAAATGTCTTTGCTTAGTGTGTTGCAATAATGCAAACGCGTTATCACTGACCAATCAGAGAGCTTTATATTAAAATAATTTTATAAAATTCTTCCATTTTGAGCTCACTTCTTCAAAGTCAACCAGTTCATTTATTAAAAAAATGCCTAAAACAAAAGAGTTGTCAATAGACAATCGTCAAAAAAGGGTATCGAATAATATCAGGGGCACTTAATCTACCACTTAGTACAGTCTAGAACGTTATTAGAAAGTTTTAAAACGCTGGTTAAGCTGTTGCAAATCTTCCAAGATGTGGTCGGCAAAGGGAATTAAGTGAAAAAAAATCAAGGTGGGTAAGCAGAAAGGTACAACAAAACACTTTTCTTACTTGGGGTGAAATTCAAACCGACCTCAGCGAAGCTGGAATTAATGTGGGCAAGGATACAATAAGTAGGGTTCTAAATCGTGCAGGTTTTGTATGAAGGTCCCCAAGAAAATTTCAATTATTGAAGTTTAAACATATCAGATCACGTTTACGGGGAACAACCCCAAGAATTTTGGAACTAGATAATCTGATCAGAAAAAACAGCAACACATGTATGGCGTAAAAATGGCATCGCCTATAACAAAAAGAATAACATTCCTACGATAAAGTTTGGCAGTTGTTAGATTATTGTGTCGGGGTGTGTTTAATTAAAGGTACTGGTGAACTAGAAATCATCAATGGTAGAATGAATGAACGTTTGTACAGCGAAATTTTGAAGAAAACCTACAGAATCTGCTGATTTGTTGGGACATAATAGCAATTTCCTGTTTCAGCAGGACAATGACCCCAAGCATACTGCCAAACTTAACCAAACAATGGCTTAGAAATAACGGAATTGACGTTCTTATTTGGCCCAGCCAGTGTACACACATCAACCCAATTGAAAATTTGTGGAAAATATATAAGATCAATGTTAAGAGTGGAATCCACAAAATATTCAACAAGTAGAATTGTTCTTCAAAGAAGACCGGCGCAAAATACCTGCATAGCTCTGCAAAAAACATGTGTACAACTATAAAAAGCGATTGGAAATTGTTGCACGCAATAAAGGCTATGCAACGAAATATTAAATCAATGTATCCAATACTGTCGTGTTAGTTGATTTATATTTTTCTTTTAATATAAACTTTCTAAACTTTAGTTTTGTAATTACTACCCCAAATATTAAATAGAATAGTAATAGGAATATACTAACCAAATTTTAGGTAAAATCTTGGACCCTAATTAAAGTTATGAAGAAAAATGTGTGTGTGTATATATATATATATATATATATATATATATATATATATATATATATATATATATATAAAGAGAGAGAGAGAGAGAGTGAGAAAGGGGGAGATTGATTAGCAATCAACTCCAACGGATAGGAGCTTGTAAGGATTTTTTTGTCCTCGACCAAAGGAGACCGTAACTGTAAATTAACTGTTGCCGTTCGTCCGCTCGTCTGTTCGCAATTTTCTCAATAACTACGCCTTGTAATCTTTTGAAATTTTGCACAAATATTAAACATAAAATGAGTAAAAAAAAGCAACAGAACGTTTTATCCGGGAAAACTCCAGTTATCGCCGCGATAACTATTGAATGTGCCTCAATGGTTCTTTTAGTGCTAATTAACACACTTCAGTTTTGGAACTATTTTATCATATTCGTCCAAAATTTTCTGTGTATTTCTACTTAACAGTTTTGCATGGTGCTGAACTCAAATTGTTATGTGTTATGTCCTTGGGACTTTTTGGCTGAATGATTGACTTAATAATATTTTCTGCATGGTGCAGAACTCAAATTTACATATGTTAAAATTTACATATGTTAACTGCGTTGTTTGTTCATTTTCGCAAGGTTGTTACGTCTCCTTGGGACTTTATGGGCTAAATGGGGGGTAGCAAATACTGAATATAATCATTTTCATGCCGAATGCATGCTTCGCTTGGTTTTCATGGAAGTCACCGTTATAAAGGTTTGAATCCCACTCGAGGACAAGGGTTAATATGTGTTATAATTGTAAACGGTGGTAATCTGAGACAAATGGATTATTTAGAGGGCTGCAAAACAGGAATGTGTTTATCTTGGATTTGAGGACTACGATATTGTCGTCAGCTTTTAACCAAAATACAAGCGTGTCAACTAGCTCACAAACTGTTACGTTAACCTATATCATGAAATGAATACTAGTTTTAAAGCAGCACATGTTTCAATTAAGAATTAAATATATAAGACTGTAAGGTATAATTTTGTTCATTTATATCTATGTATGTGTACATAAAATTTACATTGTCTGCCGTCGTGTGTGAGGATCTTATCTGAGAAATCTCTGTGTCGGTATTTAACCTAAAGATTTCAAACCTAACGTATAGTGAATTCGTGTGGAACTAATTCGATTTTGTCTTAAACATATAAAATAGCTGAGAAGGAATCAAAAGTAGTTATAATGGAACTTGCCAGGCGTAAGCCGACTTAAACATCTTCTGTACGTGTGCAGAAATATACATTTATATTTAAAATAACCTTATATATATATGTATATAATAAATTCCACAGCCAAACAACGTCGCAGTCCACAAGAGCCATGACAGTGAAAGAACCGGAAGTCAAAGACTCGAGTTTCGCCCTCATTTAGGCTCATCAGTTAGACACATCCGAACTCAGGATTCGAAACCCGACCCTCTTGCATGCAAGGCAATCACTCCACCAACTGTCATGGTTCATGTGGGCTTCGACGTTGTTTGGTTGTGGAATTTATTATATACAATCTCTCACATTCTGAAAATCATATATATATATATATATATATATATATATATATATATATATATATATATATATATATATGATAACAAACAATAACGACTAAGGATGGAGTACTAAATGGCTTTGTCTCAGTTCTAGCGGATAGCACCCAACTCATATTACTTAAACTTTTGAAATCACAACTATATATTATGTACTTTATGATAATCAATATACACATGCATACACAGTACTAATAAATGCAAAATCACTATATAATAAAATATAATATTCTTCGTATTTTATGACTAGATCACACCGCGCCATCACTACTATATATTGTGCAAAGTATTATAAATGATAATACGAAATTTGCATGAATAACAATAATATGTTTAAACGTATTTTAAGACCGCACAACGGCCGGTGTCCTACAAGTATCGTGTAAAAGTGGCCATGTTTGTATGTGTGTGTAAAGTCTCTAACAATTTACTTGTCATTTTTGTCTTCTTTGTCAGAAACGTCGCTCATAATACGTGAGAAATATGTGAGAATTATAGTATAAAATGAAAGATGTGAGCGCTACTAGACTGTCGGAAATAAATCCAAAAACAATTGTGTTACCTCTTTTAAGTAGTTAAAGTCTTAAGTTCAGAGTTTGGTGGTATTGACGCTAAGGTTCATATACTGTTTGATGAATGGATGCCGATTTGTGTGCGACATTAGGATTACACAATACAATTTTGATAAGTAGTATAAAATGAATTATCAATATACGTACATTAATAATATGCCTAGACAAAACGACGAATACGATCATATTAAATCTCTGTTGACAGATTTACCCGCTATCGATAAAAGCAATTATGTTGGGTTATTTAAGGCAAATTGTACGAAGATAGACAAATTTATGAATACGGCTATATGCGCCAATGCTATTTTGAAAAAGGAAAGCTAATAGATTTATAGGCTAATACATAATGAAATAATTTATAATTAAAATGTATGAAACACAAATACAATATATTACCCTGCTTTTTGGCTTTGACGATGGTTTCATTTAATAAATAAATGTTTAAAATGTTACGATTATTACACATATGTTGAAGAAAGGCCGACATATTTGCATGCCAAAAAATGGAGCATTTAATAAATTTGTGAGAATTTGTATCGTATGTTTAGTGTGGTTTATATAGTGTTGGAAAAGCATACATATATTTACATATAAAAGTAAATATTGTGTTTTCTCTGGTGTAATAATTGTTTACATTTTAAAATAAATTTTTAGTCTGGGGAGATATTATGACATTGGCGCATTCGAAATGAATGTTTCTGCTAACAGCATACTTGACTTTTCATCTTAAACGCCAATTCCGCCATTCTAGATAATATTTCGTTTACAAAATTGACTTTTCATCTTAAACGCCAATTTACGCCATTCTATATAATATTTCGTTTACAAAATTAACATTAGGTTCTTTCCAGTGCCATCTAGACTAGAATGTATTGTGGACTAAGTCTTCCGCGTGGGTTTTTGATTAGAGCAGGTAGTAAATCGATTTGACTAAAAATTGCTGATTTAAGCGATTTCGATGACAATAAAATATGGGAGTGTTAAATATCCGTTAATCTCAATTCAATCGTTGGCAACCTAAGGTCTATATGCTAGAGTATATATATATATATATATATATATATATATATATATATATATATATATATATATATATATATATATGTATATATATATATATATATATATATTGAATTTCGCCATTTAAAATGGTATAATGTAAACATATAAAGTATTTTCAACTTCTTTTCCAATTTTTGGATTATTGATCATGTCAAAACAAGTTTTATCACATTTTGATGAATTGATTGTTGTAATTTCCCCTACGATTCACAGACATATACTAATTAAGTGATTGATTTGTTGCTACGAAACAGCCACTGTCAAGAATATTAAATGCCAACTAAATTAAAGAATTCAATTGTACAACAGTCAGTATCATGAGCATTGGAATATAGACTTGGGTCATTCATTCTTCATATATATATACATATACATATATATATATATATATATATATATATATATATATATATATATGTATGTATAACTGACAGGGCAAAGGGACACGTTATACTGAGGGTGACATATGTATTTAAGTGCGTGTGGTGATGCAGAAGCAGATATGTTTATGTAACTAATCAACGGAGGAGAGGCGTGCATTCTTCACCCACTTCACGGGCTGTTCAGATATGTCGCTTGTCGTCGCCTTTTTTCTACGCATGCTTCTTTTCTCTGCTTGTGTCATTAGTCAAGGCGACACCCGACACCGTTCCCCAAATCACAATTTGCAAGTTAAAACCGCCTGCTAGGATTGCATGTTGCATGATAGGTGTTTCTCCTTAGATTTTCAATTTACTTTATTTTGTCTGGCTCATGGTTTAAATGGCACAGAAATGTGATAGGCAAAGAACACAGCATTAACATTTCAAATACCATTTATTTTTTTCTCATTTTTTGTATGTTATAGTTATTTAACTGTGTGTTTTACTGGTGGATTTGGCGAGGTTTAGCAAAGAAGTACACTTATTTCATCGTTAAGCTGAATTCTCGGAATATTTGCTTGCGAACCCGTTTTTCTTATGGTTGAGCAACACGTGATTATCCCCATCATTTTACGCATGTTCAAACAATACCAGTCCAACCTATATCTTTGTTAAGTCCAGTAAAGCGCGAAAATTGAAAGAGATGAAGAAGTAAAAACGAATTCAACGATATATCAGTAAAGCTGTATATAATCTTACCAAAGAAAAACATAATAATTTAGATTATGAATCTAAATATATAACTAATTGATAAGTGATGAATACAATTATTTTTTTTTAAATGGCCACACAATTACCCTTTCATAATAAGCATTTATAATCGCTCCCTGAAAAGGAATGGCTCCTGTGTTTCGAATGATACTAATATCTTGGTAAAAAACGGAAAACCATTGTATAAAAATTGCTTTTCTAGTTCATGTGTAGGAATGTTAAAACACATTTCATGTGAAATCTACTATATATATATATATATATATATATATATATATATATATATATATATATATATATGTACGTAACAATATTTAAATAATAAATTAATTGCAAATAATATGCCCAAAAAATGCGGTGGGACGAGAATATTAACAAAAGACAGATACCATCTCCATTTAAAGCACCCAGGAAGCTAAAGGAAAGGAGAAATATACTATAAAAGTGCTTAAAATTGTATTAATCAAGAATATCATATATATATATATATATATATATATATATATATATATATATATATATATATATATATAAAGTTTGTTGAAAATTTAAAGACTCACGTTTTCTTTTTTGTAACCTTCGTTTATTTCTTGGATTTTTTCCATTACAACTGTTTCATTAATGAGTTGGCAATTTTACGATTTATTTTTTCGTATAAATATGCTGTCCTATCAACATGTTGGACATCGTATTCGGTTAAGAAGATTTCCACAGCTATGTTTCCTCACTTCCTTCATCTTTTGGTGTATGTAAAGATAGTTTCCGTTTTAACCCCTACTTTCGTATTTTATTTTTTATTTATTAATTATTTATTTTTGTTTTAATTTTCCCTGTTTCTTCTATTTGTTTTTTCCAATAATATATAAGTGTATATAATTTTATTCCGATATTTATGCGTGTTTATTTTAACATTGCTTTTTTGCTTAGTGTTTGAATTTGTATCATAGTACTCGATGAAGGAGAGGCCACTTTCGTGGTATCATTTTTTATCTAGAATTACTTCCCTTGCATTTAAAAAAACATTTTAATATATTATATATATATATATATATATATATATATATATATATATATATATATATATATATGAAAGATTGATAAACTCCGACGTGGCCTCATTTGTGTCTAGAAAGGGATATATCTCTAATTTTCTAATTTTAATATATATTTCTTATTTTATTATCGTAATATGTATTGGTTTATCTGCTTAGTTTTATCATTTGTATAATATTTATCTTTACAAAAACTGTACAGAGTTTAAATATTGTTTTTTTATTTGTGTGTTTCGGTTGATCTTACCTTCGAATTCTTTGCTGCTCAACTTCATGCATTTTTATTTTATCAAACACGAGAATTCGTATGAAGTTTCAAACAGAAATATATACTTATTTGGCCGCAGAAACTTGCTCTCGTTGCGTCGTTCATATTCGGTAAATATCTTGATTAAATTATTTTAATATCTTTTATTATGTAATCGCAATGTTTGCATCGCCCGAAGTGCGAACTGAATCTTCTAGTTCTAGAATAATGTCAATTAGGAATGCTTATTATTTACCGTAGTTCTTTTGTTCTCCACGAAATTTTCCTACATTTATTTCCTATATATTCCAGAATTTGATAGAAAACTCCCAGAACTAAGTAATAATAACCAAAAAAGTTTGAAGTACACCTCGGTCGAAACGTATTGAGAATAATATGCAGTAGAATTACAGTGCTTTAAACAATTAACATAATAAATCTTATCCATCCTTTTCTGAAGTTTTTCTATACATTATATAATGACATTAAAATACTTTACAGGTGTTTTTAACTGATAATAATAGACACCATAAAGACAACCAACATTTTATGAATCGACTATGAACCATCATTCTGTTTTAGGAGTATTTCCTTACTGATGAATACCATTTTATAAAAAAATTAACGCCTTTCAAAGATAACGTATTAAAAGTTTAACGATAAAAGATTCCTATAACGTATAGAAAAACAAGTAGATTGATTTCTGACGATACGCTATGAAAAAGAAGATAAACGTATAATGACAACGTATAGAATGATAAGTTGATTTGTCGATGGCAAAGACATATCACAATAACATGAATAACGTAAGAATAAGCTTAGTAGATTGCTTGTTGATAATTAGGTTTATGATCTCGTATGAAACAAGGCCGATAGCCATTAGTCGCATGCTCTCCTGTAATGAATCAATGCGTGAATGTGAGATTGACATTGAATTCTTAAAGATAAACAAAAATGACCGGAAAATGGGCTGAAATGACTTAAATAAATAAAAGAAAATAAGAGAAAAATCCAGGTTGTCCTCGACGGTAGTACGTCTAAACAATATAATATAAATGCGGGAGTGCCCCAGGGATCTATCCTTGGTCCTCTGCTGTTCCTGATATTCATAAATGACCTCCCCGACAAAACTGCCTCTGAGATGGGTATATATGCTGATGACACCACACTCTATAGCAGGCACGACAGGAAAACAAATGAACATATATCTAAAGTAATGGCAGAAACACTAGAGGATGACCTCAAATCAGTAGTGGAATGGGGACAAAAATGGATGGTAACGTTCAATGCCACCAAGACAAAACTGGTTTCATTCAATAATTACAAGAAACCTTCTCTACCACCTATAGCAATGGCCAACAACTATTTAGCTGAGAGTACGTCTTTCAAGCTCCTTGGCCTAACGTTCACAGGAAACATGAGCTGGAACAATTACATCGAGGGCATTGCCAGGGCCGCTGCGAGGAAGGTCGGCTCTCTCTACCGTGCTAGAAAACTTCTAACACCCGAAAGTATCATGTACCTCTATAAGGCCACTATTCGCCCATGTATCGAGTATTGCTGTCACATTTGGGCCGGTGCATCGGCTACTAGTCTCTCGCTCCTTGACAGGGTTCAAAAGAGAGTCGCAAATCTGATAGGCCCTAAACTGGCATCAAAACTTCAGCCTCTGTCCCATCGTCGAAACGTTGCATCCCTCTGCCTGTTCTACAAGTATTATAATGGTGAATGCTCTGAAGAACTGCAAGCACTTGTGCCCCCACGACGTGAACATCCTCGACAGACCCGACAAGCTACACAATCCCACCCCCACACTGTAGAGATCCCTAGATGTAAAAGATCCTTCTACTCCAGTAGTTTCTTCCCCAGAACTGCTAGACTTTGGAATTCCATTCCAGGTCACTGCTTCCCCAACTGTACTGACATGCATAAGTTCAAGTGCAACGTGAACCAACATCTCGCTGCCCTAATCCCTACATAGTACCCCAGTAGATGTTTCCCTTGATAGTAGCCCCCTACATTAAAGTGGCAATGTGCCTTGTTTGGGGTGAAAATGTAATAAAAAAAAAAAAAAAAGGTAAATGACTTAGAATGACTTTCATGAACTTAAGGATGAACTGAATGACCTTAAGAATGACTTGAATGCTTGAGTTGGCCACGTGCCTAAGTTTTTTGTTCATTGTTAATTTTCAATGTATTTTTAACGTGAATAAACGATTTAATATCTAAAGGTGTAGCATTTGTTCTTAGTACATGCTGTACTTATGTTTGTAACTTTGTGATATAAATAGGGGGATCACTTTTCTGTATTAATTTAATGTTAAATGATAACCCACTTTACAACCAGTCAGTCTCAAAGCCATTCAAGTCATTCTCCAGATCATTCTTTGCCATATATAGATATTTATACATGCGTTCATATATTTGTTTAATAAGAATTTGCCTACACAACTCCTGTCAGTCTTTAGTCTACACAAATAAAACGTAATATATAGGGTATTCGAACCCATTTGAAACATTATATTTGGATTTTAGCTGGAGGAAAATTGTAAATTTTAAAAATAGAATTTGCCAGGTAAAGGTCGAACGACAGCATTATGAATATGCATGCGCATCATGGTTGCTTTTGATACAAGTTTTAATTGTTAGCCTTGCAGCAAACATGTCTTCATAGCTCAGGCATTCACGTCAAAGAAAAGAGTAAATCCTAAGCAAGACGTTTTGGTTTGGATTCTCGGCGCTGACGCACGAGTTATTTAATTTTTTAACTTTTTAATCACTACTATATATTGGTTCGATATAATCTAATTATAGATACGAAATCTCCATGAATCAAAATATAATATTTAAGCGTATTTTAAAAGCGGCCAACGCCGGGCTGTCTGCTAGTAGTATTATATTGACGAAATAATTTGCTAGAATTTACGCTTCACAGATAATCGAGGATGTTCCAAATATTATGTCAGAAAAATTTGCATACCCAATCAGATTTTTCGGACACCCCCATAAACAAACAAAAATAAATAAATTACAATAGACAAATGCGAGCATGAAAAGTAATATATTCCCATGTTTAAGCTTGCACATGGAAAATTAATGGACTAGTACTTAAAACTGGAAAAGAAAAGGACAAGATATTCTAGTAAAAAATTTTTTGCGGCATTAAGAATTGATTATATAATGTTATTAATTGATTTTTTTAAAGAAAAGTAATGTTGCAATGTGTTAAGCTATAAATTTATATTTTTATTAGAATATCTTGCCCTTTTCTTTACTGATTTTAACAAGTAGTCGTTTACTTTTCCATATTTAAGCTTAACCATTCTTCTTTTCATGCTTGCATTTTTCTATTATAATACAGCTTTTCAGTAAATTCGCTTGGTCTTTGTTTAATCTCAGTTTTAGTTTCCCCCCTCCATAAACGTAACATACACATATGTAATAACAATGTACGGCAGTATTCTGCTTTCAATAAAATCCACCAATTATCTCCCTTTCAGTCTGTCTTCTCACTTGTTACTTTTCCTTGCGCGAGAGCAGGTAATCGGTAGCAACAGTAGTCGCTGAAGCGACATGGTTGCTATGGAAACCAGTCATAGAAAAACGTTGCTCACCCTCTTACGTATTATTTTTACAATTTACAACACCAGTAAATTTATCAAAAGTTTTGTTTTGCTGAACGAAAAAAAAAATTTTTTTCACAATATAGCTGAGAAGGTGATCTATAAACTATAATAATTGTTTGAAATTTGGTCGAAAAATGAATAAGCGGTTAAGCTTTAAAGCAGTTTTAAATGACTAAATTTGTCGCTTAAACATATATTCAAACACGGTAGTGTTTGAATGATTAACGCTTACTTCTCCCTGTTGGAGCTATTTAGAATGATTCATGCACTTATTCGCTTTCAAATGGGCGCCCTCTTATTATGAAAATAACAACATGGTCAAAATGAATCTTGTATAAAACAACCATGTTCCATAGTTCTTTATTCTGCTAGTATTAACGAACAAAACTATTTTGCAGTGTAGAACAGACCAACGAAAGCAAACTATTCGAGTACAGTTAAGCAGATGGCTCCAGCTGGAGTGCACCGTATTCAGATTCTTTATTTCGAAACCATCCAGAATCCCCCGAGCGGAATTAGTAAAAAGAGTAGCTGGGAAGAACATTTATAAACACGAGGATAAAACGGATGCCACCCAGTAATACGAAACTTTTGGTTAAAGGAACTGTGAGATTGCATATTTGTTCCGGGGAAAAAGTTGAGAGAAATTTGGTTGCAGAACTTAACAGGAATTCCATGTATATTTTTAAGTGAGTGTGAAAAAGGCAAGTAATGTCGAAGAAAACTAGAAAAAATAGTAACATGAACATACTACAATTGTGCCAATAGTATAACTTTAGACAATAGTGTCTAACCACTTTCTATTTTGTGAGTAAACTTTATGCTAAGTGTAAACGCCAATTTTAACGAGCATGTAACTAAGTGCAGGTTGTAGTAAGATAATTTAATCCTAACTGGACCCTTCGATATTCAATGAATGAGAAATTTACTTTATAAATACATTTGTTTTGATAAAGCTGATATTTTTCTGGACAGCGCAAAAATAATTTTGCAATAGAACAAATTACTTTGATTCATCGGATTACTGTTTTTATCTTGAGTGCCATTTTCACTACGTTTCGATCGATGTTTATTTTTGCTTGTTTTTTATATTGTTTTTTTATATATAGGTTAATAGACCCCATGCGAAACATTATATTTGGGTTTTAGCCGGGGAACGTAGGTGCAAAAGTTTTAAAATTAAAAAGAGTGGAATTTGCCAGATGAAGATCGAACGACGGCTTTACGAATATGCATGCGTAACTTCGGGTGTTTCTTGCCGGGCTTACCTGCCCTTTTGGGTCGAGATCACAATGATGTATCTGTTCTTGAGATGCTACACTTCAATGTTTTGTTTTCTATTAGTGGAGGAGAAGTCCTGCACGACTGAGAATTTTTAATTTTTGTTCCTTTTCTCCACGTTAAAATACGACCTTGGCATCTAACTCTGTCCCATGGGGAAGCATTGTAAATAGAAACTTCGGGGGTGTCTTGTTGAACTCAGTAATTTGGGCGGAAATTCGAACGGCACCCTTTTTTTCTTCACGGGATCATTTTTCCCTCACTCATGATTGGATATATACCCTACATAATTCGCAATTTAATTTTTCTGTCGCCCACATTTAGAATTAAACCTTCAACTTTCAGGAGAAAGTTATTTTACATTTGATTTTCCAAATATTCTAACTAATGGATCACATGTCCCTGCAGCTATAGTTAGAGTTCAGTTCAGCACTTCTGTGAAGACACCAACCTATTTCGCAAATCTTGCCTTTTTTATAGCAAAGATGGATTTCGAAACATGTATTAGGCCTTTTTTTCAAAGGGTAGTTTACGTACAAACGTGGGAATTGGCAAAAAGAATATTATATATTTATTGAAAGCCACAAGCATTTACAGGCTAGAACACACTAAATCTTATGTACATTTTAGAATCTTAAACATGTCTCTACTTAGTTACAATATATTTTGTTTAATTACATGGTTTGATTCATTGCACACGCAAGGCTTTATCTAATATATATATATATATATATATATATATATATATATATATGTATATGTATATATATATATGTATATGTATATATATATAGGGTGGCCGAAAAGTCCCAGGACACTATACGTGTATTTTTAATAAAACACAGTATTTTTTAATGAAACCCACAGAAAACATATATATTCAACAAAAAAAGAGAACTTTATGTGAAACAAAGCAGAAAACAACTAGAGTAATTTAGTGGTCTAGGGGATCAGTATGTTGGCCCTCGTTGTTCTTGCACAATTCCATTCGCCTGCAGGTTCTTTGTGCCAGTTTTTTTAGAGAATTCCTTGATACGCTAGCAAAAGCTGCAATAATTGCATGCTTTAGCTGATCAATGGTTTCGTATCTAATACCACTAGCTTGGGTGGCCTGCGTTTTCCGGAGGTTTGGGGTGCGTGTTGAGCAAAAAAAATATATAGTGGCAGTAGGAAGACAGGCTAGAACCCGTACTTCGAGGGCGGAAAAGAACGGAAAAAAACGTGTGACATCTCCTAGTGGGTAAAAAATATATATAAATAAATAGAACGAACAACAATAACGAAAGTAGTTGAAATATTAAGAAAAATAACACACAATAGCAACACGCGTGGGCCAAACAAACTGCTGCAAAGGAAAACATGAAACAAGCAATGAAACAAAGAACACTTAAACCACATATCTATCAGTTCTCTAACCCAACCCTATCCCTTTTGGTACATCACTGCCCCCCCCCTCCAAAAGAGCGAGATAAAATAAGAAAGTAAAGTCTAGGAGAAAATAAAAGACTAATGAACTGACAAGATCTTAGACGAATAAGTGAGAATAGAAGTAGGACCTTGGGGAGGCTTATTGCCACTCAAATCCCTGCAAAGACCAATAGCTGCTGCCAAAAAGAAATCAATGGCAAGCAAATGTTATCGAAAGAGGTGGAGAGTACCGGAAACCTGGGGATATTTGTTGTCACTCAGCTTCCAGGGAACGCAAGAGGTTGTTTTCAGGGAAAGATCTCTGAAGACCTGTGTGAAAGGTCCTAGTGAGCTCATAATAATAATAATAATAATAATAATAATAATAATAATAATAATAATATTAAAATTCACGACAAAAAATATCACGAACTCCTTGATAGACTGGTTCAAAGCCTGAAAGTTATCGATAAAAAAGAAATACCAGAATGGATGACAAAAGGAAGATTTACGTTAATAAAAAAAGACACCCAAATGCACACGATTAATCATCGATAACCGGTTTACCGACTATAGGGAATTTTTTGCTGCACAATTGAGTTAACATATCTGCTATTTCCTTAAAGCTTTCAGGCTACCACTACTGTTTCTCAAAGCCAAGCTGCTACTAAACTACCCACTGACGAAATGTCACGTGGTATACACATTTACAGATAGAGAACAAAGAAAATACACTTCAAGTATATTGATGATTTGAAGCTGTTTGCTAAAGGAAAAAAGAACTGGAAAAATTGATAAACACAACCAATCTGGACTTGGATTCCATGAACAAAGCTTTTTTCTTAGAACTTCACGCCTGTGGAACTCTGTTCCGTCTGCCTGCTTCCCACCTGACTACAACTTGTATGTATTCAAGTGCAACGCTAACAAATTCCTAATGAACCGCCCCCTTAAGTAAACACTTTATCAAATCTCCACACTAACGTAATGTACATGCAGTAACCGTTATCCCTTAGTGGCTTCCAGGCCTGGATAAGTTGTGACAACTGTGTACAAAAAAAATCTATTCAGCACGGGTCATAAGAATGGGATTCGTAACGGACAAATGTGAATTACTAGAGATAAAAACAGGAAAACCAGATATATCAAGAGGGGAAATGATAGCACCCGGTGAAAATGGCACAAATATTTAGTTATTCTGGAATCAGCTATGATTAAATTAAAAGCTTAAACTAGAAAGTGTACTTGAGAAGAACGAAGAAAATATTCGAAACAAAGTTATGTAATAGAAATTTAATTAATAGAATAAAATCCTGAGCAGTATCGCAAATAATGCACCCTGGACCGTTTATAGGAGGGACTACAGAAGAATTTAGCACGTTGATGAGAGAACTAAGAAATTAATGACAATGCACAAAATATTACACCTAAAAGACGATTCTTACCGACTCTATGTGAAAAGGAGCTACGTAGACGACCGTGTAGAAGGCATAAAGAAAAAGTTAGAGACGTGCGTAAGTCAGAACATCGAAGGATTGATCACTGCGGCGAGAGACAATACAAAGAATCATACAGTGAACGATGAAACCAGAAACAAAAAAGAAAGAATATAAAAATAAATATAAAACAAACTACACGGACAATTTATAAGATTGAGACTATAATAAAACTATGAAAGTCCATGGAAATGGCCAAGACACTGCCACATGACCAAAGAAACAGAATTCCTATCGACAGGTGTATCGACAAATGCAATTAAAATAAACTACAGTTAAACTAAAATAAATAAAACACAAGCAAACCAGTAAACATAGACTCTGTGCTCAGAGATACAGACCAATAAGCCACATAGTAAGTGAATGCAGAAAACAGGCACAAATGAAATATAATGAAATGCACGCAACAGAGTGAATATCAAGTGAACTGATAAGCGGAGCTGACCAAATATCTCCAAAGTATCGGGAAAATGAAGACAGTTAGGATAACACAATTAGTAGTAGAAGCATTAGGAACAATACCGAAGAACTTTGAAAAAGAACGGGAAATGACTGTGAATATATATTGAAAAACTGCAGAAATATTAGGATAAACACTTGAATATCAGGACTAACACCACATTTGAACTACAGACACACACTGGACACAGAAACGGCTACAGATGTAAACCACGAAGGAACATCACACGGAATCCTAAACCCTGAAACTGTAAGTATTCCCCATGCGGCCTTGCGTTTCGGCCACACCCTTTATTGTGTTTATGTCACATAAACGAGTACCATATGAAAAGCGAAAACAAGTAGGGTCAAGAAGAACGGAAAACCCGAGGAGGGAAAGTACTAGCAAGACCTCCGCGTGAAGACCAATGGTTTCTGCCAACGAGAAATGAACGGGAAGCGTCTGCTGCAACAACGCAAATTCTTTTGTGAAAGCAATCGAAAGAGTTGAAGAGTACTTAGGAAGGTGGAGAGACTTGTTGTCAATAAACTCCGTAGGAGTTAACAAGTTTTTCTCAAAGAATGACTACTCCTAGTGAGCAAATAATAATTATAATAAACTAACTACTCCTAGTGAGTAAATGATAATAATAATACATTGTAAGTTAAACCCCTTCAATAGTATCTCCCTCTTTTATTTCCTCGTAACAATAAACTGGGGCAGCGCTAAATAAAATAAAGCTTAAAGATAATTGTTGTCACTCAGCTTTCAGGGAATACAACAGGATTTTCAATCAGATCTTTGATTACTTGTGAGAAAGCACCATATGATCCAATTCTACTACTACTACTACTACTACTACTACTGCTAATAATAATAACAACAATGAACAACTTTTTAAAAAGATTGGGAGAAATTAAAATCCGAGAAATAGCTGGAAAGACACAACGAATATAAATAATGACAACAGCTAGAATGTTGAGGAAAATCCTCGAATGTGGAGAATAATACACGAGCCACATGCGCTGGTCAGATGAGCTGCTGCAGAGACAAAACATGAAACGTTTCGTGGAACCAAAAACAATTAAGCCGCATTCCTATCAGCTCACTATATCTTCCCCGTCCTCTCCGATTATCTTATCACCCCCGCCCAAAACAATGATACCAAATAGTCGAGAAAGGTCGTGGAGGATGGAAAGATCGAGGAGAGAGCACTGACCATACCTCCGGTGGACAAGTGCCAAGAGAACAAAGACTTTGGAACGCATATTGCCACCCAAATTACAGTGGAGACCAATGGCAGCTGCTAGCGAGAAATCAATATTAAGCGGTTGTTGCGTTAATGCAAATTCATTTGCAAATGTTATCGAAAGTGGTAGAAAGTACTGGAAATCTGGGGAGACTTGTTGTCACTCAGCTTCCAGGAAACACCGCAGGTTGTTTTCAAGGAGAGACCCTTTATGCCCGCGCGAAAGCTCCTTGCGAGCTCATAATAATAACAGCAGAAATATTAAAGACAACCCTCGAATGCGCAAGTTAATCACCAAGAATGACAATCGCCAACCTGGAATATAGACCATGGAGGATGGGAAGATCGAGAAATTAATGCAAACACCAAACCTTAACAAGATTAGTGCTGGGAGGGGGGTCTCGGACAGTGAGTTAACGTAACAGTCGCTTGCCGTTAATTTATTAGCAAAAGTTGTCGAAAGACCTGAGGATTACTGGAAATCTGGAGAGACACCAAGAGTCACGAAGACTCCAAAGAAAACCACCGGTATTTGTAAGTAAAAATTTCTGATGATGATAATGTTAGTGATAATGATGAGGATAATATTATTATTAGTAGTATTAAAAATAATGATAATAATAACAACACCAATGAATGAATTGTTGTTATCCAGGCTCTGCTAACACTACCACTTATTGTTAGTAAGTAATCTATGTTAATGAACTTTGTGAGAACTCCTAGTAAGTATACTTATAAGAATATTAATAATTGTAAGATTGATATTTGCAATGTGATAATTATAATATAAATAACTACTGAAATTTCGTAGAAATGATAGTGACGATATGCAGATAAAAGCAATTTCTTGTTGTTCTTGAAAACTAATGTACAACAGACAAATGTAGTAACATATGATCAAAAAGAAATATATCAACAAAAAATAACAAAGGTCACAATCTTACCCTTCTTTATATCTGTGCAATTTCAACTTTGCAATGATCATGGTCGACGGGGGAGGGATGAGGGAATATTATAGAAAACACTAACTCTTCAAAGAATCAACACGTGGAGAAACTGACTCGAACGTTTGCCGGTGCAGATCAACTCGACACGTATGCACAGGAGAAAAAAACAAGACAGGGGACAATATTTCAGAATCGTTTGATGTAAGTTTCTTTTCTATTTGCTTCCTAAGTACTGCGTCCTAAGTATTCTTTCAATTATTATTCAAATATAGCAAAGAGCGGTACTTAAAGCTAATCAGGGTAAGGGTTCACATTACGAGCGGTTCATGCTGAAGGATGAAGAGAAAAGGTCGGACGGAGATGAATAAGCATGGAATAGACATAATGAAATAAAAACAAAAGACCTATAGAAATAAATAAAATTAAACAATCATATACAGGGCTTTGTTCTTGTGTGAATCTGTGGTTTTATTCCAAGTAAAATCGAAAACTACAAAACAAATAGCCACAAAATTATTTATTTGCGTTACCCTAGATGAATAAAATCTAAAATTTAGACAAATTAATTAATAAGTAAATCGCTGCGGGTACACAAAACTGGGTTTCCCCAGGGAAGAGAAGTGGTCAGCCATTTCCGGTGTTATATGTTATATAAAGACAGAGTGTACTATTCATTTTCAGGATAGAACAATGGGCTAGGTGGAGGTTAAGAAGATGTGAAGATCGCGGATGTGCAACCCCTAGAAAAAGCGAAATAGAAAGAAAGATTAACAGATGTAGAAAGATAGAAAGTTTGAAAGAAAGATGTTACACACACGTATTTACGTATTCTATTATATAGTGTGTCTCAATAAAATGCATACATTCTTTAAATTATTTCAACTTTCTACATGAATACGCTATGCCACGTTCCCAAGAGATGTTTAGGAATACAGAATGGCACTTCCAGCAGGATGGATCACTTCCCCAATATCATCATGACGTAAGAGCATATCTTGATAGTCATCTGCGAAATAGATACGTAGGACGAAGCGAAAGTATCAAGTACTGTCCACGCTCACAAATTTGTCCCGCGCCCCATAGATTTGTTTCTCTTTTTTGGGGGTCGGGTGAGGGGAAGGCGGGCATGTAAAACACACGGTTCACACCACAAAACGAGCTACAATGAATGAATTGAAAGCAACCATTGAAAGAAGATGTGCCAACATACCAATTGAGCTGATTAGGAACGTTTTGGATCCAATCAGTGAGAGTTGTTAGCCGTTCATGGACCACAATGACTAACAATTTGAACACTTTCCATAATTAGCTGGTTTCTATATTTGTTCACAGTATTATGATGTATGAAACTTCTCTTCCTTATAAAAATGTTGGTGTTATGGTCATTTAAAGAGTGTATATATTTAAGTGGGACACCCTGTATTTTACATGTCTCAAAGCGGCACTTGTTCGTCCTGCTTGTTAAAAGTGAACGGAAAACAAGAAACGTTCATAGAATTAAATAAAATGTTTTCAAAAAGTGAAAGGAGTCAACAAAACCTGACAAACAACCCTATATCATTTGACGGGCTGCTTCTTCATATACTTAACTTAGCACAGTTAATCAGTAAGATACAAAGTACCTTTAATAGATCAAGATCTAAAACGGTGCACAATGGAAGACTGAAAAATTACAATTATCTAAGTCTAAAACGATATTACTATTAACGAGAGAAAACATACTAGACTTTATCTCTAGCTGAAAGTAAAAGTAAAACTTTTTTTTTTCTATAACCGTATTTTGTTAACAACACGCGTTGTATGTGATCTGCGATTATCTCTATATTGTTTAAAGTCGAGCAGTATTTATATTTGCTATTGGAATCAAGAAGTATCCGAAAGTTGAACTGGTGTAATCATATATTATTTGTATTCACTAGTAGGTTCCACATAGGTTATCATCAGAGAATTGGCTCTTACACAAATTCACTATTTCAACTAATTGCTCAAATTGGGGGTTCTGGATTGGGGCAAATATCAAAATCGCGTAAGTCTTAGAATGCCGCTTTCCAATAAATCAGCAAACAGCCGCATGTGTAATGCTTAACCTTGACTAGTTGTTGTTTATATTTGTATACCTATATGTGTGTTCGTCATACAATCCAGTCTTGACCACTTTTCAGGGACCATGAGGATAGAAGTGTTTATATTTTGCAGTTCCAGATGTTTCAATCCTACACAAGCAGATAATCTGGTGATTAAACAATTATTGGAGGCTATAATTACTTTGAATTGGTTACAAGAATCAACATTTCTATACCGTCGCGGTCAATCACATAAAAAAGGCCCAAGGGATGAGTTAGCCGAAACGTCGTAAACAACGGAAATAAGGATAAATATTACGGCCCGGAAAATGAATGAATGCACATCTTGATTCAATCGCATGGTTATCTTTTCAACTGAGATTTTTTTTCGAGATTTTCCGATCTTTTTCGCCAGTGCAATGTATTAAAAACGAGGATTATGAGAAGAAAACAACAAACAAACATGTAGAACTTATTCACTTTAAATAATTATATACTCTGCAAAATCAAGCGGTAATATATGTTACAAAGGACACTGAATCGGATTATATTTTATCGCTGAATGAATTTCATCCAGCAAATCACGAAAGATAAATATTGACAGTATGTATTTTAATATTTTTTGCTGTACAATATATTTCTTCAATGTTTTCTTTTGTTTTCACTTATTTAGTTTTCGAGCGAAAGATAGAAAAATATTCCCTTTTCATCGAATTAAACCTTATTTCCCCGTCGATATTTATCACATTTAACCATTAATAACGCCAACCGCAAAGCTGATTTGTTTCATTCGTGAATGATGATTCGCGTACTTAATATTTTCGAGTAAGCCAAAGATAGAATAATCCTACGCTTTTATTGGGTATATACGGGTCACGTGATACGTAGATAGTCAAAATATGTTTACTTAGCACGATGCATATAAATCTCATTTCCATTGACAATGGAACTTTATTAATGGTTTCATTTTGTTTTACTTATTTATTTTTTCTGGAAAGATACAGAAATATTTTCTTATTTAAAATCGAATTAAATAAGATTATCTTCCAGAATGTTCACACATCTTAAATATCGACAACAAAAATGTGTGTTTTTTTATTCCTGAACTAGCAGGACTCGTTACACGGCATTGCCCGAGAAGATATTAAATGATGCTGAACAATTGAATCGCTATTTTTTTTTTATTTTAATTATTTAAAAATGTTTTTTTTATGATTGCGCGTATGTTTGCACCCTACAATAAAAAAAAAAAACTTTATCTGAATTTTTTTGAGTTTGCATGTACGGCACTTTGAGGTAATTCTATAACAAATGTTTTTTTTGTATTCTGAAATGCTAATTCTAAAGTAAGGAATATCGGCGCTTGATATAGATAAAACAAGATTACAGTTCAGTTATTATACACCATACCAAGAATAAGTAGATTAAACAAAAAAGAATAAAACAAGACTTTAAAAAATCATTAAGTATATATGAATATGGGGTACTTCCAGTTTGACAGATATATAATAAAGATATTTAGATATAAATAAAACAAACCAGTAGAGTGAGTATTTATTTAACAACATAGAATATACATGTCACTGACCGGAAAATAGAAAAGTGCATGGAGACTGTTCAAATGTCAACTGTCTCTGATAAAATACGAACTACCCAACGTTATTTCATACCAGTAGTAAAACTTTTAAAAATGTATCTTCTGGGTCTGGAAGGAACCGTTGCATGGCCTCCGTAACTGTCTGAGTAATCGCTGTTTCTTTTTGTCGTTCTGCGATGTCAGTGTCTGTCTCTGAGGTGTCAGAATCTGTACAGGTTGTCTAATGCCAATGAAAGTGCAGTAGATCAAACTGGTTTGTAGAGTCATTCGCAAGGGTTGATGTATGTGTAGGATCTGATGAGATTACTTCACACCAATTGAACCCTACCTTGCTGTTGTCTTTATGAAAAAAAAATTCTTTATTTTAAAAAGGGTGTTTAAGTTTTTCTGGGTATACTGAAAAATAATAAATTATAGAATACTTTTTTAAAAATCACTTCTAGTGAATGGGGGGGGGCAAAATATTTATACGGAAATGCAATTTCATGTTAGTTTTTGTGCTGGAATCCTTTGGGAAATTCAATATAACAAAGGGTAGGAAATTTTCCCAAGCACATGATAATCTCTCAAAATATACATTCCAAACCAGGATACTGCTATAATTTTTTTAGCTTCCGTTCATTTTTATTTGCATAACTACAAATAACTAATTAAGTTAGTACAGCAGAAATGACATACATAATTTAAAAAAAAACTTAGGATGAATGAAAAGTGCGCTTGTTTGCTCACATTACTATGACTTTGTGTTGTGTTGCTGTATAAATTCATGTTCACTGTAGACAGGAAAAACAGCTACAGTACTTATAGAGGAGGTCACCAACAAACGCATCTCTTACTTTTGAGATATCCTCTAAAAACCTGAATTTCTTTCCATTAACTAAACTGCTATAAGAGTGTATGGTATAACAAAACATAAATGCTCCTGTTTATTTTTTAATTCCATTTTCAGCTAAAACAAGGTATAGTGCCACTTTGATGTACGGGTGGCGCCACTATCAACACCATAAATTGCAGGGGTATTATGTAGGTACTTGAGCAGCAATATGTTTGTTAAACATTACACATGAACGTCTGCACGTCAGTAAAGATGGAAAAGCAGGAACCGTGAAGGAGAGAGGCAAGTCTAGCAGTTCTGGGGAAGAAATTATTAGAGTAGAAAACCTTCTTACATATATGGAGATCTACTGTGTAGGGGTACAGTTTTGCTGCTTGTCGGGTTCGTCGTGGTATTTACGTCGATGGACTACAATGATTTGTAGTTCCCAGAGCGTCCAACATTAAAATACCTGTAGATCAAGGAGAGGGATGCAACATTTTGTTGATGGAACATAAGTTGAAGCTTGGATAACAATTAAGATCCTATCGGGTTGGCGACTCCCTTTTGAACCCTTCCAGGATAGAGGGACTAGTAGCATATGCTCCAGCTTAAATGTGAAAACACTACGCCAGGCATGGGAGAATGGTGGTTTTGTAGAGGTGCAGGATACTTTCACGTGTAAGTAACACATATCACAGTAGAGAGAATCAGCCTTCCTCATTTCGGCTCTGCCAATGCTCTCAATGTATCAATTCCAATTCAAGTTCCCTGTGAACGTTAAGCCCAGGAGTTTGAAAGAAGTACTTCCAGCTAATATATCTGTAGCCATAGCTATTTGAGTTTGAGATAGTTTCTTGTAATTATTGAAAGAAAACAACCTTAGTCTTT
This sequence comes from Euprymna scolopes, assembly GCF_053919585.1. NCBI lineage: Eukaryota > Metazoa > Mollusca > Cephalopoda > Sepiida > Sepiolidae > Euprymna > Euprymna scolopes. The sequence goes on from NC_136509.1 coordinate 78,390,813, forward strand.
ACAGGATTGAATGTGACCATCCATTTTTGTCCCCATTCCACTACAGATTGGAGGTCTTCCTCTAGTGTTTCTGCCATGTCCTCAGATATGTGTACATTTGTTTTCCTCTTGTTCCTGTTGTAGAGATTAGTGTCATCAGCAAATAAAACCTATAAGTGACCTAAAAACATTTAATATGATTTTTGTTCAAACTGGTTGAAAAGACAATGAATTTCTTATGTTAGTTTAGTAAATTTGTAAAATTATAATTATTTTGTTTTATGAAGTGCTAGATTAGGTTAAATATATAAAAATAGAAGGAAATATAGCTAACAAAAACTATAAAAATATCTCGTTGTATATATATATATATATATATATATATATATATATATATATATATATATATATAAGTTGGTTGGTTGGTTGTTTTTGCTTTACGGCATATCAACCCTTATCAGGTTATTTAATGTCGAATCCAAAGATTCGGAAGAACCTTTTTTTTTAAATAGAATATATTTGTTGTTTTCAAGTCGGTTTCTATTTAACTCATAGTTGGGACCCAAACGGGTACTACCACTCCGGGTTAGAGTGGACCTGGGAGCAATGGCAACTGAAGGGTGGTTCAACACTCTCCAAAGTAAACACGCTGGGGCCTCACCACCGGATATAGTTTAAGGTCATATCCAGAACCCTATATATATAAGAGTTAAGCGTTTTAAAGTAATTCATCTGATTATATTCAAGAATGAATTCACCAAGATAAAAATAAGAACCTCCCTACAGCAATAGCAAAAAAAAAGTAAATATTTATAAAGAATTATTGATAACTGCTGAAATCATTTGCTAAGGAGTCAGTCATAATTAAGAAAATCCTTCTAGAGTGAAATAAAATTGGGAAGACGCTGAGCATGCATCATGAAGACATGTATATTCATGGGTGCCTGAGAACAACGTCATTTCGTATAATTCATGTGCATTACGTCAGTTCATTTCGCATGAGATTTTTCCCGTCAACTGTGTTGAAAATAAAAATATGTAAAAATAGTTTTAAAAGTGTTGGGACGATTGATCGTTATCGGGAATCGGAAAAATAAACAAATTTTGGGGTATTGTCATCGGTATCGAAAAAAAAATGTATATTTTCCGATGCCAAAAAGATTCGTTTCTTTTTAATTTGATTTTATTAAAGCAAAATATTCCATTCTAAGAAATAATGATAAAATTATAAGTATTTATTGATTTTACTATACCAGTAAAATCTATAGATAATCCGCCACAGGCCTAAGTTTGCGTTAAGAAAAATATCTGCATATTTAAAATGTATGTTTTTTTTTTTACTGAAATCGAGAAAAATAACAACTGTATAGTTAAATATTTAGAGATTTATTAAGAATCGGAATCCGAATCAGAAATTATATCGGAATGGGAAATTTAGTAAGGAATCGCTCATTGTATCCCAATATGGAAAATACTGGAATAGTCCCATTAATAATAATATATATATATATATATATATATATATATATATATATATATATATATATATATATATATGAGCAAGCATTAATAAAATATGTTAAAAAAACACTTTGAAGTGAGTTACAAGCATATTTAATCTGAAAAGGAAACACTAGATAAATGGATAATCCTTAATCCGCGGAGTTTCGAAGAAATATTTATATATATATATATATATATATATATATATATATATATATATATATATATATATATATATATATATATATATATATATATATATATATTATTAGTAATGGGACTATTCCAGTATTTTCCATATTGGGATACAATGAGCGATTCCTTACTAAATTTCCGATTCCGATATAATTTCTGATATATATATATATATATATATATATATATATATATATATTAATATAGTAAGTTATACAATATATATGGCGATTAAGCTACACTGAATATTCCGCGTTTCATCCATTCTAGGACTCTTCAGGCTTATAAGGTGCATAAGCCTGAAGAATCCTAGAGTGGATGAAACACGGAATATTCAGTGTAGCTTAATTGGCATATATATTTTATAACTTACTAACTAGCTCTAACGACCTATTGAGCACTTTTGAAGTGCATACTTAAAGTTTACGCATAAATTTATACTTTCGTATATAAATTTATGTGAGTAACTGAAGTAGTTACGCACACACACACACACACACACACATATATATATATACATATATATATACATATATATTTATATATATATATATATATATATATATATATATGTTTTTATTTTAAATCCGCGAGTGTAAACTTAGTTCATTACGATCGTATCAGCAAACATTTTTCTATTTGTCTCTTACAATAGTACAAAGCTCGAGTGATTAGGAAAATAAACATGTTTTTTTGTGCATATCTCGGGGATTTTGGGAGGGTAGGAGAAATATATGAAGAAGTAAGAGTATATAAATAGGAAGTATAGAAAAGGATATAGGAAAATACATAAAACGGAGAGGGTAGAATAAACGAAGGAAAGTGGAGGAGGGAAAGGAAGCATACATGTGCGTCTTGGAGACTGCTCACTTAACTGACCCATTACAGTTCACGAATAATTAATTACAACCATCAATTAAAATAAAATAACAACATAATTAGCTCTACTAAGATACTCACCCCTTTTAGTTAGTCCTGTTATTACCACTTTTATCTTTGACTTTATATATATATATATATATATATATATATATATATATATATTTATATAATATATATATATATATATATATATATATATATATATATATATATATTCTGTTAAGCAATTTGAATATTGAAATGTTCATATTTTTGGTTCTATTAAACGAAACTACGCGACAATTCGCATGCGTGTTTAATATACAAAATATTATTCTATGGTTAAAATTTAATGACAATTGGTAAAAACAAACTTTTAAAATCAATAAATAATGCCTAAATTTTTCGACATTTGTATATATAATGTCCGACAAGGCCAGCTTTATTTTTGCTGCTACGGTTGTCTCCCATGTGGTCTTTACAGACTACTTATATATATATATATATATATATATATATATATATATATATATATATATATATATATATATATATATATATATAAAATCCATATAAAATTGCAAAGGAACGTGGTATCCTCCCCAAACGATTTTGTTTTATATTGATATTTATACTTAAAAAGAAACACCTTTTCTATATATATATATATATATATATATAAATATATATATACATATAAATATATATATATATATATATATATATATATATATATATATATATTAAGAGAATACAAGTTTCGTATATATAGCCCGTAAAATTGACTCACGAGTAAAATATCAAACTAATTAAATATTTTTTAAACATTCATCTGAATAAATCCCCTATTATTATGTTTTTTCCAATGGGATTATCATCTTTAGTTAACTATTACGTGAATTATATCTTAGGCAGGTGTTCCTCATGATTTATATGCGTAATTTTGATTAAAATGTTTATAGTAAACACAACATTCTTTCTATATTTATTAACGTCTACATACATATTTTTGTTTAGAAAATGTAGCCTACTCAACTCCTCATACAGTGATTAGTCTACAAAAGTGACACTTTATATATAAAATATTCGGATCCAAGCGAAATTTTAGATTTTTGTTTTAGCCCGGGAAAATCTGTACAAAAGTTTGAAAAAACGAAATTTGCAAAGTAAAAGTCAAATAGCGGCATTACCAATATGCATGCATAACGTAATAACTATTTATTGATCTTTTATTTTTTGGCCGTTGAGCGCAGTCATTAATGACAAAGGCAAAAATAAATCGTAAACTGTACGTTTTTGTCCTGATTCTCGGTGGTGGCGCACGAGTCATTTTTTTTTTTTAGTTTTGAAATCATTAAGAAGTATTAGGCCCCATTATAATCTATATAATTATAAAACTCAAATGCCCTTGTAACGAGTGATGTGACCCACTTCCAGTTTACGATATCCGGTTGCGGATGCTCGCACAAATATTAACCCATAAAAACGTAAACAAATAAACACAAATCGCTTCTTTTGCAGATTTTGACCTGCGCACTGAAATATTAACGTTATTATTTCGGAATTCTTATTTAAAATGGAAAGTGTAGGGGTGTTTTGCAACTATTCTGTATTACAACTATACTGTCGCTATTTTCTCACGAGTGAACAAATGTAACCCGTTGAGAAACATAAGAGCAATTGTAGTAAACCAAAGACGACTACTACTACTATCACCATTACTACTACTACTACTACTATTACTACTACTACTACTACTACTACTCTCTATCCGTCTCTTTTCCTTCCTTCCTTCTTTTTTATCACGGGTCACGGGTAGTCTAGTATAATAATAAATATGAAATCTGCATTAACTAAAATATTATATTCAAGCCTCTCTTACAACCAGACAATGCCGAACACCTTGCTAGGATATATATATGTGTGTGTGTGTGTGTGTGTGTGTGTGTGTGTGTGTTCTAAATTGGTCGAAATTCCCCGGATGAAAGACTATCCACTTATTTTGTGCTTCGTTTTTACAATTAAATATGTTTTTCACTCTTTTTAAAAGTGTTTGAAACATGTTTTATTAACTACTTGTTCTTACATATATATATATATATATATATATATATATATATATATATATATATATATATATATATATATGACTAGATGTTATATTCCAAAATACATGATGTTGATAATCTTATAATTAATTCGTTTAATTCATTTGACTTATACAATTCTTGACAGTATATGTTTCGTAGCGGAAAATCGCTCACTTAATTATTATATAATTTAGTGAATCTATTATGCCCTTAACTCATCAGAAGAAATAGCAATAATCAATCAGTCAAAAGGAATTAAAGTTTGATTTGACATGATTAAATTCGAAAATTGGAAGAAACACTGTAAATACCTTTCTATGTTTCCATTACGCCATATTGAATTTATTTTTATTTACAGTCCCTCTTCCAACTTTTAAAACATAAGTGTAAATATATAAAACAGTTGATATGGACAGTCACTTCAGAGTTCAATTTTACAAGAAAAAAATGACTAACGGTGTTAAAAGAAGTCCGATGTAGTGGAGGTTAATCTCCCCGATAAATATGCTACTTTGCTAAACAAAAATTCCTTCAAGATATCATATTCCACTATGCCTTATTTAGCGCAAACAATAATTTCTTCAAACCATAACAAAATAAATATGCTCAGACAATCCCTTTTCCATTACCTCATAAAGCAAAGTTTACTTTCCAAAGGAAACGAGATTGTCCACTTAAAAATAACTGTGTACATAAACATGTTATTTACTCTTGTACCGTAACGGAGATACATCTTAACCAACCTCCAGCAACAAACTTGGTGACACCTACACTATCTCCAATAAGCATTTAGAATTCTTTGCAATCTGAAACCCACGCGCTGCGTACCACCCGGCATCAATCCGACTCCCTTTATATGCAAAATCCTGTTTCCTATCAATCAATACGCAAGGAATCCCCACAAACTGACCTATTTAGGAATACCATCTATGATCTGAGTAATAACACAACTCACCAGAAAGACCAGCAAAAGTCTCCTCACAGATAAACCAATTACTCTCCAATATTTTTAGCGTTTCCCCTACCAACCCTGGCCCCCCTTAACAATGCTAGCAATAATAATAGATCGACTCCCAAAACTTACACTTACATCGGTTCTACTTCCCCTTTTAATATTGGGATATCATCAAAATATCTAAATCCTATACCACAAGCTTATCCGAAGTATGTGAATAATAGGTAAAATCTAATAGACACAAACAATTAGCTGATTTTTTATGTAATTATAATACAAATATAGCTACTTCCAGATCACTTAAGCTCAAGAGTCTGTTCAATCGTCAGGCCTCCCACTGCAGTGATCCCCCATCTTTATTCGTAAGTTCCTTTAGTTTCCCTTTTCCCAGACAATGCGAATGATACGTCCCTTGTATATTAAACCATCTATCTCCATAGTTCTTTACTGCTAATTTTTTTTAGCCCCGTGCACTGAAGTATTCTTGCCATTAGGATATTTCTTTAATCCTTATACAAGCGCTGATATTAATTTCAATAAGAATCCATTTCGTTAATTCACTTAAGTCTATTGTCTATATAAGATATCCCTATTTGCTAGGAATACATTTCCGCACACTAATTTTTATCATTGCCTTCATTAGCTTTTGTACCAGTACCGCCAATATTATGGTTTTTAACTATTTTCCCCCCTTTATCATCTCAATTTTTTCCCAACGACTCCAAAGTTCAAAGTTCAAACTCTATGTGTCCACCTCATTTCCACTCATTACAATGACGACGCGTAACCCAAAATTTAACCCCGCGCTTCCCATTCTTTTTCTATGCATTTTACTCATTTTCTACTTTTGCATTTTCTTTTGACTAATCTCTCTCATCTTTCCACCCAGTCAAATGGAAGCGGTTTTTAGCTCTCGTCAAATTCTTTGAACCCCAACTTTCTGACGATTGTCTTTTCTTTTTTCAACCACCGTTGTCGCTGAATTCACCTGCAAATCCTTACACTACATTGGACGTCTTTTAACACGGTTAGTCATTTGTTTTTATAACATTGAACTCTAGATGGGCTGTCCACATGAACTCTTTTACATATTGTCTTATGACCAGAAATCATAAAACTTTAAGTTTCAACCGATGCAGCTACCAGCAAATACATAAAAATGTTAACGATCTTAACGTAACTATCTGTTTATTTCGCTAACAATTTTTTCCTTTGATGAAAAGAAATATATTTATTTGAAACTTCGAGGATAAAGGAGCGAGAGGGTATTCTGGTGAATAATAAACACTTTTTGTATAATTCTGCTTTACAACTTTCTTCTTCTTCTTCTTCTTATTATTATTATTCTAAGCTCTACTACAAGCAATCATTGTATTGAGCTTTTTCATTTTGTTGGGATTAAAATATAAATAAATATATTTATATTTGGTTTTGGACTTTGCTTACTCTTGATTAGTAAACTCCTCCTCATAAGGTGTTATACTATGTATATATAATACATATTTACATAGATATGTGTATATAATAAAATGTATACATATATATGCATACATAATACGCCCCTACGTACACACACATACACACACATACACACACACACACATATATATATATATATATATATATAAAATACATAAATATCTCGATTTCAAATTTATCGTATAATAGAGTGGCAAGTGGAATAATGAAACTAAAGAATTGGCTTAATAGGTACACTTATTAGAAAGCCCTTCTACATTATTGTAATATTTTCAGTATAGTGATGCTCTAAACCATATAGGATTAGAATATAATTGTTTAATGAACATCTGCTCATTTTTGTATGCAGTAAATAGGAGGAAAATGTCGCGATGTTCTAATCAATTATCATAACAGCTTAAAATAATAATGTTATCGATAAATAAATGAGCTTATCAGGAGAAAAATATGATAACCTGTGGTTTAGTATTGAATCAACCGTGTAAAATCACAATTACGTAGACACACCGGTTCTCGCTAGATCACCGAACTTAAGCAATTTTGATCCTGGCCGATACCAAATGGGTGACCATTTTATAAAGGCTAGGCGTTGTGCGTACCTTTTGGTAAGGTTGGCCGTGTGGCCAGCACTCTAACCCCGAGAATAGAGCTCCTCGCTGCAAAAGCATCTACAAAAATTGTGGATTGTCTATGCGCCTTCAGGGGTTCAATGCTACTGGGTAAATGAAATTTATTAATGCATTATAAAGTGGAAATACAGTGATTCTGCTTGGATCTCTTATTACAATGTTTTAGTATAATATAGGCGCCATTTTACGGTGGATAAAACAAGACTAAAATATATAAAATGAAGCATTGCGTTTAGATATTATATACATTTTCCATGCTCATTAAGGTACACTTACATGTTGTAACCCCAGCCGCAAATAAGAAAAAATGTAAAAGAACATGAACTCGCATTTCTTTTGTACAACGGCATTTATTTTCTCATTCTCTCGTTACGGCTGTGACGTCTTTCTCGCGATCGTCTTCTGTGACGTCTCTTGAACGTAAGCCACAGCTTAAACGTAGTTTTTTTCTGAAACGGATTCTTCTTTTTTTTATAGTCTTCATTTTCCTTACCATGACGTCGCTTCGCTCACTACTCGGTATGTGCATGAAGCCGTCTCCGCTATGTTTCAGAATATATTTTTTTTTATGTTATTACCACACTTGTGCTTCAGAACTGAGTATTAGATGAATGCATTTAAATATGAGAGCAAAATATGTTGATTATTTTGCTGATTAGATTAACAGCTTAGAAAAGGAAAAAATAATTTAGTCCATAAATAAAACAGAATATATTTAAAGAAACGTTCGAATCCCTCTTCCCGCATAGGTAATTCATATGTTTCGAAATAGTAAGTCGTAGACGCATTTGAGGAAAAGGCTTATTTATATGGATTGATTGCTGGCGAAATAGACTCATTAACGAGTATTTATCTAAATGTTAGCCTTTGATAAATTATGATATTTTGTTTAATTATATATATGGAGTGTTATGAAATATACCTTGTTTGTGGAAATCCATTTCGTACACGGCGAACAAAGAAATGTTCTTTGCATAAATTGAGTCAAGAGCTGTTATTCTTGGAAAAAAAGTTTACGTGGAGGAGCCATACACAAAACATCATACAGAAATATTCTCTGGCAATTATGATAAATTAAAAAAAATAACAAATAAAAAAATATGAAAAAACAACGATTATACATATTTTTATTTCTTAAAATATGACGTTCTTGAATTCAATTTTAGATTCCGCCATATTAGCATTAGAAACCTTGTTGCTTTCCGGATTCACATTAATTGCTAATCATTTTCGATTTCTATTTCAAGAAAATTATGAACTGAACGTAACCTGTTTTTATCTAAATATCAATACTATCGATGAAACACTTATATAAATACTTTGCTGATTTTCTGACTTTTCAACTTATATGTACACACACATTATTATTATTATTATTATTATTATTATTATTATTATTATTATTGTTAATATTATTGTTATTGATATTATTATTATTGCTATTATTATTATTGTTATTGTTATTATTATTGTTATTATTGTTATAATTATTATTATTGTTAAAAGTATTATTGTTATTGTTATTATTATTGTTATTATTATTATGGTTATTGTTATTATTATTATTGCTATTATTATTATTGTTACTGTTATTATTATTGTTATTATTATTGTTATTATTGTTATAATTATTATTATTGTTATAATTATTATTATTGTTATTGTTATTATATTGTTATTATTATTATTGTTATTATTATTGATATTATTATTGTTATTATTATTATTGTTATAATTATTATTATTATTGTTATTATTGTTATTGTTATTATTGTTATTATTATTGCAATTTTATTGTTATTATTATTGTTGTTATTATTATTATTGTTATAATTATTATTATTGTTATTGTTATTATTATTGTTATTATTGTTATTATTATTGTTATTGTTATTATTATTGTTATTGTTGTTATTATTATTATGATTAT